>NC_142174.1:5250933-5550933 GCF_029865625.1 Vigna umbellata | reverse complement strand
AAAAAGTGCCGCTCAGCGCCATTTACCGCTCAGCGGTGGTTACGCGTCTTCTTTCTTCCCCTCAGCGGCCATTTGCCCCTCAGCGGTTCCAACGCCACCTCTTGAGTGCCGCTCAGCGGTAGTTTGCCGCTGAGCGGTGCCTTCGACTTCTCCTTTTTGCACTCTTTCTTGTCTTTTCTAATGTCCTCTCTCTCATTCTTCACTTCTTTCACCAAATTCACCTCAAAACCTGCACAAAAACACTCAAATCAAGCATAAACCTGTCCAGCTCTCTTATTTCTGAAAATATAAACAAAATGCATGATTTCAAGCTAGTTTCTAAGTCTAAAGGTTGCTTTTAGTATCACTTTTAAGCATGAGAAGCACTTCAAGGTGGTTCAAGACAGGAGACTCCTTATGGAGAGAAAGGTGATAACAGTTGAAAAACTGTTAATTTCATGCTTAAAAGTGATACTAAAAGCAACCTTTAGACTTAGAAACTAGCTTGAAATCATGCATTTTGTTTATATTTTCAGAAATAAGAGAGCTGGACAGGTTTATGCTTGATTTGAGTGTTTTTGTGCAGGTTTTGAGGTGAATTTGGTGAAAGAAGTGAAGAATGAGAGAGAGGACATTAGAAAAGACAAGAAAGAGTGCAAAAAGGAGAAGTCGAAGGCACCGCTCAGCGGCAAACTACCGCTGAGCGGCACTCAAGAGGTGGCGTTGGAACCGCTGAGGGGCAAATGGCCGCTGAGGGGAAGAAAGAAGACGCGTAACCACCGCTGAGCGGTAAATGGCGCTGAGCGGCACTTTTTGGGCTTGGGCTTTTGTAATCTTTTGTAACTCTAGATTAGTATATAAGGGCTTGCACGTCCTAGAATTAGGGATCTTTGGCAGAAACGAGGAAAACACTCTCTCTTTCACCCCTTTGAAGGAGGATCTTGGATGCTCAGGCTACCTCTTCACCTTTATTGGGTTTATTCTTTCATACTTTCATTGTTATTCATCTAGGTTCACCATGAATATGGTGAACTAAACCTTGTATGTTTGTTGGGGAATCAATGTAATCTCTTGAAGCTCTCATATATGGATTTGTTGAATACATCTTTGAATTAAGACATATGCTTTCTTTTCATCATTAGTTAGGGTTTTCCTCTTTGCTCAATGCTTGCATTGTTTAACTCATTCTAATGCATGATTATTGGTTTTGTTGATACGGACACGTACGGGGAAATCTAGATCCGGGGAATTTCTCCCAATATTTTACTGACAACATTATATTGGTTGCCTTAAGCTCCTGCACTCATGAACTAATCATTAGGAATGCTAGGAATTGTATGAACTATTTGATTAGGGAGAAGCCATCTAGAATGGTACATTAGAGAGTGGCATTAACAATGATGATTTGAAAGAGGAATTCCTAAAATATATGAGAGTGGATGAGATGAAATTGACCCCCAACAACATATTCATTCATTTAATCCATTGAAAGTGTTTATCTTATGTCTTTGCCATTGATCAATTCATGCATACATGTTTATTTTCGTTTTGCATATTAAAATTTCAATTATTGTTTTCTTAAGTCTTAGCTAATCAAGAAATCACATAACTAAACTAGGCCGTGAGTCCTTTGGGAAGAACGATACTTGGTCTTACCAAGTTTTATTACTTGAACGATTCGGTCATACTTGCCGATTGTGAAACAAGTTTGTGACATCATATTTTGGTGCTTACAAATTTGTCCATCAAGTTTTTGGCGCCGTTGCCGGGGACTCGTGGTTTAACTGGTTAATTTGTGTGATTATTGATTATCTTTGACTTATTTTTTTTATTTTTAATTTAAATTTCGAATTTTTTTAATTTTATTTTATTTTTCTGTTTATATTTTTCAGTTTGTATTTTATTTGATTTTATTTTATTTTTCTGTTTTCTGTTTTTCTGTTTTCTATTTTTATTTTCTGTTTTTTATTTTTCGATTTTTATTTGATTTGATTTTATTTTATCTTTTTAGATTAGATTTTATTTTATTTTATTAGATTTTATCTTTTTATCTTTTTAGGTTAGATTTTATTTTATCCTTATTCTATCTTTTAGGTTAGGTTAGATTTTATTTTATTTTTATCTTTTAGATTAGATTTTATCTTTTAGGATTAGATTTTATTTGGTTAGATTTTATTTTATCTTTTAGGTTAGATTAGATTTTATCTTTTAGGTTAGATTAGATTTTATTTTCTGTTTTTATTTCCTATCTTCTTATCTTTTCAATTATATCCTTTGATTTTTTTTTCTTTTCTCTATCTTTTTGTGCTAACAATTGTTTTTAGGGTTTTGTGCCTAATGTCTGCAGAATGCAATTTGGTCAAGAGTTTAACTATAGGGGCACTCAATTCTACCAGAGTAATCTCAACCAATGGTGGGAACCTCACTCAAGCATGGATCAAAGCCAATTTTGGCAAGCTGCTGGACAATTTGAGAACCAACCACAACAACAATGGCAGCAACAACCCTTTCTATCAGGAAGTTTGGATAGGTTGGAGGACACCCTTCAACGATTTTTGAAAAATTCCGACTCTACTCAGAAAAGCATTGAAGAATCATGTAAAAGAATGGAGATGCAACTTCGTTACATCAATCAGAGATTGAATGATGATGTTAATACTGAAGTTAACCTTAAGGAGGAAGGACAAGTCATTATCACTGAAAGTGACAAGATTCTTGATGAGGAAAAATTAAAGGGAGATGAGGAAAGGGTAGAGAGAAAAGAGAAAGAAGAGTTGAGTGAGAAAGATAAAGATGAAGAAAAAGAAAAAGAAGTGGTTGAGAGAGAAGAGAGAAAGAAAATTTGTGTGAAGATAAAGAAGTTGAGGAGAAAAAGAGAAAGGAAGAAAAAAATAAAAGAAGAGAAAAAGAGAAAATTTAGGGAGAGAAAAAGGAAGAAAAAGAAGATGAGAGGAAAGAAGAAGAAATCACATGAAAAATCACATCTTCATCTAAAGAAGAATCATAGGAAGGAAAAGAAATTTAAGTGCTTTATGGAAATCTTCAAGAAATTGGAGATTAAAGTTCCTATGATTGAGACATTGCAACAGGTTCCTGGTTTGATCAAATTTCTGAAGAAGTTCAGTAGAAAGAAGAAAAAGAAGAAGGAACATGAGCTTTACTGGGTCAAGCTAATGACGTTAAAAGAGCGCTTGCTGGGAGGCAACCCAGTGGATTTAAAAACTTTTGATTTGGTTTTGTAACTTTTAAAGTGTGGATATTATTCTGTAATTATTTTTTGTTGGATCCAGCATCTACTGAAGGATGCTAGGTGGTTAAGCATCTACTGAAGGATGCTAGGTTTGTAACACCTGCTGATGGGTGTTGGTAAGAAAATTTTGCATCTACTGATGGGTGCTGGTGGAATTTGGGTCAGGCTCGTGACGTTAAACAAGCGCTACTTGGGAGGCAACCCAATTGATTGATTGTTTTTGTTTGTTTATTTTAGTTAGGGTTTGCATAAGCATTTTTAACATTGAATTGCAGGGAACCTATGAGGGACATGTAGGGAAGGCACGTAGGTCAAGAAAAGAAGGAGAGGAGCACATCACGAAAGTGCCGCTGAGCGGTACTCTCGCAGACTGGGCTTTAGTTCCCCTTAGCGGGACCCGAGCCCATTAGGGTATTTTTATACCCCAAGCTGCGTTTTAGGGTTTATTTCCAGACTTCTCTCTGCACAAACACTTCCACACACCTTCTCCTAGGTTTTCCACATCTTTTCACTCTTCCCTCTTAAGAAAATCTCTCTTCTATTCACTTTTTCACTAGTGTGCCATCAAAGTTTGGGGTTGGAAGAGAGCATTCTAGTTTGAAGGCATTCTCATTGCATCTAGTATCTCCACCCAAGTAAGTAAAATGCATTTTGTTCATTCTAGGGTTCTTGAATTTGAATGAGATTGTCAAAGCATGAATATTTAGGGGTTTTGATTTCTATGCATGATTTGATGATATATTTGATGTTTGAATCGATTAAACTGCTTGATTATGAACTGGAAAACTGAAAATTGCATTTGGGTGGAGTTAGGACAGTTTAAAAACGAGATTTGCAAAAATCTGCAGATCACCGCTGAGCGGCATTTACCGCTGAGCGGCACTCTGCCAGATTTGCTTTTTCTGGTTTGTGTGTTTGAATGTGGCACTGGTGGCGCTGAGGGGAAATTCTGGCCCTCAGCGGTGGTTTAGCTTCAAAAGGAGTTTTGTTTTGTGTTTACTAATGATTAACATCATGTTCTGTGGTTTTGGATTTATGTTTGAATGCAGGAATGGCATCCTCTTCAGGAAAGAGATTGAAAACCATGGCAACCAAGAGAAAGGAAAAGGAACCAGAGCAGCCCCATAATGGCAGGTTCCTCTCTAGGAAACATGAGAAGCACTTTAGGGTGGTTCAGGACAGGAGACTTCTAATGGAGAGAAAGGTTGGAATGATACCTAACTTTGCTCCTCAATTTGGAGAGCAAGTGTTAGGGAATGATTGGGGAAAGCTAGCCACTTATCCAGCATCTGCCAACATAGCTGTGGTGAAGGAATTCTACACCAATGCAAAGAAGATTGGTGATTATCCAGCTGAGAATTATTTGGGCTATGTTAGAGGCCATGCTATCAGGTATGATCCTGACTCCATCAATAACTTTCTGGATACTGTGTGGGCTGGTGAGCAATGCCAGTTTGCTCTTAGCATGGAGGAAGGTGCTGACTTTGAGGATGTTGAGAGAGTATTGTGCATACCTGGAGGACACTTCCAAAGGAATAGATCTGGCTCAGTGGTTAATATTAGGAGGACAGATTTGACTCCTCTTGCAAAGTATTGGATGGCATTTTCTCATGCCAACATTCAGCCATGTTCACATGTGTCAGATATTACTCTCAGCAGGGCACTCTTCATCTACTGTGCTATCAGAAACTTGAATGTTAATATTGGGCAGGTGATAGCTGATGAGATTAGTGTGTGTGCTAACACTTCAAACAACAAAGCACCACTGGGACATCCTTCTTTGATCACTCACCTTTGCAAGCTAGCTGGGGTGGACACTTCTGTTCCACCATTTGAGAGGCCAAGAAAAGCTATAGATGAGGCCTATTACAGACAGTACTGTGGAGGTGAGGAGGCAGCCCAGCCAGTGCCACCACGCCAGGCTCGTAGAGAGAGAAGGCCAGCACAGAGCAGGACTTCTGCTGATACTCATGAGGCAGAACCATTCCAGATGAGGGACATGTATATGTCTCTTATAGGTGCTCAGTTGCAGTCCATCCACAGAGGGCAGGTGGCCACGGCTGAGATGATAGTGGGGATGTATGATACCCCTCCAGCACACAGGTGGACTATGGATGAATTCCATAATGTGGTAGCTTGGCCAGAAGAACCATGGCATGGAGGAGCTAAAGCAGCTGAAGCTTCAGCCCGAGACATGGATGAAGATGAAGCTGAGGAGGAGGATGCATTTGATGAAGATGATGATGAAGAGGAAGAGGAAGATACAGAGGACAGTTCAGACTGATGAGGAGCTGAGATAGCATTTACTGATGAATGTTATCATATGATTATGCTTTTGTGGTTTAAGTTTTCTGAACTTATTTGTTTTTGTTTTTAGATTAGGGTTTGATGTACTCTATTGAACACCTGGTTTGTTATGATGGTTTGCTATTAACTGTGATTGTGTGATAAGTAATGCTTGATGATGCTTATTGATTGATTGATGTTGAGATGATGTGCACATTAAAATGCTTATACAGGTGATTCACAAGCTTTGTGAACAAATGCATAATATCATGATTGTGATTGTGAAATTAAGCAGGATGTGCATGTCAAATGTGAATGAGCTTATATGTGAGGTTTTTAGCTCCAGAGTTATTATTGTTGAATGCTATTACTTTGAAAGCATGAATGACTTTGCCCAGGTTTTCTATGATTGAATCAATTGCTTGTTTTGCATCATATGATCAAAGGCCGTGTTTTTGAAACCCTTTTTATTGGCCAAATTCATAAAGTTAGCCTTCTAAAAGAGAACACGTTGTGTTCTATCCTTTGAACCCTTAGCCTTAAATATACACTGAACACCCTTGATTGAAAATCTTTACCTTGAGTTAAGTAGAAGATCTTGTGTGGTATTGTTAAATGTTCAAGTTTGGGGTTATTGGGGAAACATGAAAAAGGAAAAAGCATTGAGCTAAGAGCTAAAAAGTAAGAATATGCAAAGAAAAGAAAAGAAAAAGAAGCAAAGCTCAATGCAAATGCAAAAGCAAAGGCAAAAGAAAGTTGGGAATGAATAAGAAGATTGTGTTGTTATGATTCTCTTAACTCAAGGATTTTGTGATCCAGAAAAACCAATTTTCTTGTTAGCCCAGCCACATTATAAGCCATTGAAAAGTCCTTGTGATGATGCATGCTTGTGAATGTATTTGATTATGGTTAAATGAAAGGCAAAGTTGATTCATGTGACATTGTGATAGTGGAGTGAATGAGTGAAACACTTTACCTTTTATACACTTGTGTGTTGAGTGAAACACTTTACCTAGTGAGGAAAGATTCCATAAGCACATGAACATCCATGCTTAATTGATTGACCATTCATGAAAAATAGCATTTGTTGGAACTTAAATGACTTTGTGAACACTAAAGCATGTGCACATCTTGAATTAACTCTTGGTCATAAGTTTGAGTGAAGTTATTACTTATCTTGAAAATAGGATTTTGAATGAGTGAACCATCATATGAATTGGTTGGAGATGGAGTTACATTTTGTTTGCTTGAGGACAAGCAAAGTTCTAAGTTTGGGGTTGTGATAACAGTTGAAAAACTGTTATTTTCATGCTTAAAAGTGATACTAAAAGCAACCTTTAGACTTAGAAACTAGCTTGAAATCATGCATTTTGTTTATATTTTCAGAAATAAGAGAGCTGGACAGGTTTATGCTTGATTTGAGTGTTTTTGTGCAGGTTTTGAGGTGAATTTGGTGAAAGAAGTGAAGAATGAGAGAGAGGACATTAGAAAAGACAAGAAAGAGTGCAAAAAAGGAGAAGTCGAAGGCACCGCTCAGCGGCAAACTACCGCTGAGCGGCACTCAAGAGGTGGCGTTGGAACCGCTGAGGGGCAAATGGCCGCTGAGGGGAAGAAAGAAGACGCGTAACCACCGCTGAGCGGTAAATGGCGCTGAGCGGCACTTTTTGGGCTTGGGCTTTTGTAATCTTTTGTAACTCTAGATTAGTATATAAGGGCTTGCACGTCCTAGAATTAGGGATCTTTGGCAGAAACGAGGAAAACACTCTCTCTTTCACCCCTTTGAAGGAGGATCTTGGATGCTCAGGCTACCTCTTCACCTTTATTGGGTTTATTCTTTCATACTTTCATTGTTATTCATCTAGGTTCACCATGAATATGGTGAACTAAACCTTGTATGTTTGTTGGGGAATCAATGTAATCTCTTGAAGCTCTCATATATGGATTTGTTGAATACATCTTTGAATTAAGACATATGCTTTCTTTTCATCATTAGTTAGGGTTTTTCCTCTTTGCTCAATGCTTGCATTGTTTAACTCATTCTAATGCATGATTATTGGTTTTGTTGATACGGACACGTACGGGGAAATCTAGATCCGGGGAATTTCTCCCAATATTTTACTGACAACATTATATTGGTTGCCTTAAGCTCCTGCACTCATGAACTAATCATTAGGAATGCTAGGAATTGTATGAACTATTTGATTAGGGAGAAGCCATCTAGAATGGTACATTAGAGAGTGGCATTAACAATGATGATTTGAAAGAGGAATTCCTAAAATATATGAGAGTGGATGAGATGAAATTGACCCCCAACAACATATTCATTCATTTAATCCATTGAAAGTGTTTATCTTATGTCTTTGCCATTGATCAATTCATGCATACATGTTTATTTTCGTTTTGCATATTAAAATTTCAATTATTGTTTTCTTAAGTCTTAGCTAATCAAGAAATCACATAACTAAACTAGGCCGTGAGTCCTTTGGGAAGAACGATACTTGGTCTTACCAAGTTTTATTACTTGAACGATTCGGTCATACTTGCCGATTGTGAAACAAGTTTGTGACATCATATTTTGGTGCTTACAAATTTGTCCATCAGTCTCCATCTTCATCACCACAAAGTCTGCCAAGAACTGGAGTTTGCCCACACAAACTACAATATCTTCTGCAATCCCACATGGTTCCTTTGAAGATCCATCGGCCATTACTAAGTTAACCTTTACAGGTTTCACATTAACATCACCGATCTGCTCCAATAACGAATAAGGTATCAAGTTAACACTTGAACCTAAATCAAGTAGAGCTTTTTTAACCCTTTTATTTCCTATGGTACAAGGAATAGAAAAGCCTCCTGGATCTGTCGCTTTTGGAGGGAATGACTCTTTTTTAACAGTTTTACACTTCTTTGCCTCATCATCTCTACGTCTTTTCTTTGTAGAGACATCTTCATCAGATTTAGTGTAAACTGCAATTTGTTGTAGAATCTCCTCCCAACGTGCATCATTATCCACCATCTTGAATAATTCTGTGAAATCAAGTTGTTTCCCTTGATGTATTGGAAAAGGAAAAGTATTTTTACTCTCTATTTCTCTTTTCTCTCTTTTCTCTTCTGTTTCTCCTTCTTCTAACTCAACTATCTCATCTTTATTACTCTCTAACACTTTGCATTCTTCTCTGGGGTTAACCTCAGTATTAGCCCCAAAATTTCTATCTGGTCTCTCTTCCACCTGCTTAGTGATCTGCCCCATCTGAATCTCCAAATTCTTGATAGCAGCTTCAGTGCTCTTTTGGGTAGACTCAGTTTTCTATATGAACTGGTTAAGAGTTTCTTCCATCCTCATGGACCTTTCACTAAGCATAGAAATCTGCTGCCATAAGGTTGGTTGCTGCTGCTGCTTGTTAAATTGACCAGCTTGCCCAGTTTGCCCTCGACCAATGCTTGGGTGTGGTTTCCACCCTTGATTGTAGTTCCCTTGACGGTATTGATTGGCCATGTAATTCACATCCTCTACGGCTTCTGCTGGAAAGGCACATTGACCATTGATATGGTCGCCCCCACATAATTCACACAACTGAGATTGTACCTGTGTAGTAGTCTTCAACTCTTTAGGCAATTGTGCAAGTGTTTTAGTAAGAGTCTCCAGCTGTTGAGTTAGAATTTTATTTTGTGCTAGCAAGGCATCATTTGTTTGTAATTGTAGAACTCCTTTTTGTTGCATAGGAGCTCCTCTTTCACTGGTTAGCTCGTTATCACTAGTAGCCATATTTTCAATGATTTCTGTTGCTTCATCTAGAGTTTTCCATTTGATGTTTCCTCCTCCTGAGGCGTCAAGCATCATCTTGGTTTGTGAACCAAGACCTCCAAGGAAGGTTAGGACTACTTCCACTTCATCGAATCCATGCGTGGGTGTTTTTCGTAACAAGCTTTTATATCTATCCCATGCATGACCCAATGATTCTTCCATGCCCTGCCTGAATGAAGAAATCTCTTGCTTGCCTTTATTCACCTTTGATTGTGGGAAATATTTATTTAGAAACTTTGTTACCAGTACTTCCCACTCTGTGAAACTTCCCTCTGGAAAAGAATTTAACCAAAGCTTAGCATTGCCTCCTAATGAGAAGGGAAACAAGCTAAGTTTGATCGCTTCATCTGGCACCCCATTTATTTTCACTGTGTTGCAGATCTCATTAAATGTAGTGAGGTGCTCATATGGGCTTTCGTGAGATAACCCATTGAATTGATTGCTTTTCACCAGTTGGATCAACGCTGGTTTGACCTCCATGTTAGCTACATTGACTCTTGGTCTAGCTATGCTGTTATAGTGCTGAGGTAAAGCTGTATTTGTGTAATCAGCAAGAGTTCTTCTGATATTATTATTTTCCATGTTCTCTGTGCTATGGTCAGAACCTTGTGGTGATGGTTGCAACAGACTTTCCGGAGGAGGGAAAAGTTCTCTAGATGTACGGATTCTTCTCCTCCGTCTACTCTCGTTTAAACCTTCAAGAAGAGGTTCTGCAGTTTTCTTGCTCCTAGTTCGAATTGCCTCCTGCATACACAAGAAAACAAAACCCTAGAAAGTTGGTTAGCACAAAAAGATATAAGAGAAGATATAAGATTCAGAGAATAAAATAAAATAAAATAAAATAAAAACCGAAAAATAAAATCAGAAAATAAAAACAGAAATTCAAAATTCAAGTCAAAGATAATCAATAATCACACAAATTAACTAGTTCAACCACGAAAACGTGATGACAAATTTATGAACACCGAAAACGGCGCCACAAACTTGTTTAATAATCGGCAAGTGTGACCGAATCGTTTCAAGTAATAAACTCGGTAAGACCAAGTATCGTTCTTCCAAAGGACTCACGGCCTAGTTTAGTTATGTGATTTGTTGATTATTTAAGACTTAAGAACAAAATAATTGGAGTTTAATATGCAAAAGACAGAAAATAAACATGTATGCTTGAATTTGATCAATGGCTAAAACAAAATACAAACACTTCAATGGAATATATGGATGAGTATGTTGTTGGGGTTATCAATTTCATCTTATCCACTCTCATATACTTTAGGAATTCAACATTCTTTTCATCATTGTTAATGCCACTCTCTAAATCACCTTGCAAGAAGGCATATCCTTAATTACGAGTTCATACAATTCCTAGCATTCCTAGTAATTAGTTCTTAAGTGCAGGAGAGTAACGGCAACCAATATACTATTGGGAGAAATTTCCCGGATCTAGATTTCCCCGTACGTTCCCGTATCGACAAAATCAATAATCATGGCATTGAATGAGTTAAACAAAGCAAGCATTAAGCAAAGAGGAAAAACCCTAACTAATGATGAAAGAAAGCATAGGTCTTAAAATAAGATGTAAAAACAAATTCCATATATGAGAGTTTCACAAGACTACATTGATTCCCCAACAACAATACAAGGTTTAGTTCACCATATTCAAGGTGAAACTAGATGAATAATAATGGAAGAATGAAAGATAAAACCCTAGAAAGGTGAAGAGGTAGCCTGAGCATCCAAGATCCTCTTAAAAGGGGTGGAAGAGAGAGTGTTTGCTTCGTTTCTGCCAAAGATACAAACCCTAGGACGTCCTGAAGCTTATATACTATTCTAAAAATACAGAAACTTTAGGCCCAAGCCCATAAGAGTGCCGCTCAGCGGTAAAGTGCCGCTCAGCGGTAAGTGCGTGAGTTGGTTTCTTCCCCTCAGCGGCCATTTTGCCCCTCAGCGGATCACCGTGATCTCTTGAGTGCCGCTCAGCGGTAAACTGCCGCTGAGCGGTGGTTGCATCTTCTTCTTTTACACTTTTTGATGTCTTTTCTGATTCCATCTCTCTCCTTCTTCACTTCTTTCACCAAATTCACCTTAAAACCTGCACAAAAACACTGAAATCAAGCATAAACCTGTCCAACTCTCTTATTTCTGAAAATATGAACAAAAGCATGATTTCAAGCTAGTTTCTAAGTATTAAAGGTTGCTTTTAGTATCAATTTTAAGCATGAAAATAATAGTTTTTCAACTGTTATCAAGTGGACTAGAGAACAGTGCCAGTTTGAATTGACTGTTGAAGAAGGTCCTGACTTTATTGATTGTTCACACTTCGATAAGTGTACCGAATCATATCAAATAATAATAAATGGTAAGACCATGTATTGTTTCCTAAAAGACTCAAGGCCTAAACAGTTATGTGATTTCTTGATTAAATAAGACTTGTAAACGAAATTGTTGTGTTTATATTACGGAAAAGTAAACATGAAAGCAAGTGTTGATCAATTTGATTGAAAGATGCAAAAGTAATTGATGTAAAATATGGAATGATTATGTTGTTGGGGTTTCCGACTTATCCTATCCACTCTCATGTATTTATGAATTCATCTTTCTTCGTTAATGTTAATGTCACTTTCTAATTTACCTTAAACCCGATGTCTCGGTGAAGAAAGCCTAATCCTAATTACTAGTTTACAATGTCTTGTCTCCGTAGCAATTAATCATGCATTACTGATAACAGTTGAAAAACTGTTATTTTCATGCTTAAAATTGATACTAAAAGCAACCTTTAACACTTAGAAACTAGCTTGGAATCATGCTTTTGTTTATATTTTTGGAAATAAGAGAGTTGGACAGGTTTATGCTTGATTTCAGTGTTTTATGCAGGTTTTAAGGTGAATTTGATGAAAGAAGTGATGGAAGAACGAATTGGCTGATTCGGGTGGAGGAAGAAATCAACCAAGCTCACCTCTGACTTGGAACATAGAAGCACCCAGCAATGGAAGAAGTGCTTCGGCAATGCAGCGGAATGGGTTGAAGATGACTGGAGGAAACAGAAAAGTGTGGAAGCCACTCTGAAGAGGTGTTCGGTGGTTGGATTGGAGAAGATGTAATGACTCGGTGATGAAGATAAGGTTGAAGTAAAAGGAAAGTGGAATGAAACAGTGGTTCGGTGAAGGAGAAACTGAAGCACAATTTCAAACGGTGGTGTTATGTGAATTGGGAAGTGAAATGGAGGTAGAGATTTAGGTGATGAAATGTGATGTAGATGGGTGGAGATATGCTAGTAATGGATCCTAGCTAGGGAGAGAGGCTAGAGGAAACTCTCAAGCTCTCTCTCGGTAACCTTCAATAAGAAGAAAGTTCTGGACAACATCAACAGAAAACAATTCTTCATTCAAATCAAAGGTGGGTTACAAGCAATGGAGCAATGGAGAAACAAAGCTCCTGGTTCATGCCTACACTTAGCTACGTTAGCTATGATGTAAGGAAGCAAGTGCTAGTTTTGCAAGGGTGAATAAACATAAATCTCCACGTGGAAAATAAGCAATCAACTTGGTGAAGAAACGTGAATGGCTACGCGGGCAACAAGCTAGCAGCACGTGGACAACAAGTTTGGTGCAGTTTCAGCCACTAAGCACAAACCCCATTCCACTGGCGCTAGGCTTCTTTCTTCTTCAACAAAGCTACTAGAATATGGCTCACATTGGGCTTCCTAGAGTAGCTTGCTAGACAATTGTATAATGCATCCAAGTGAAGATTTAATCTTGATTCTCCATTCTTGATGTTTCCTTGCTTCTTGATTTATCAAGCTTATTGGCTGGTTGATTCATGATCTCCTAGCTTTATTAGACCCTACAAAACACATATAAACATATTAAAGAGAATTCTACTAAGACTTAGAGAAAGAAAATTAAGAAAGAGTCTCTAACAATCCTTCTTCACTTCCCTTTCTTAGCCTTAGCTTAAGTTGATACTCCTTTGAATGGAATGCCCTAAATGGATTTCCATCATACCCTCCCTCTTGAAAAACGATTTGTCCTCAAATCGGAAAGATATAAAGAAGCACAACTTTAGTTTGTTACTTTCCTCCTGGATCAAAAATATATCTACAATAAGCATCAAATATATCTCTAATTAGTATCAATCCAAAAAAGAATTTTTTTATGGAAGTAACTTTACAATAAAGACTTTGTTTTATAGTTTTAAAGAAATCTGAAAGTCCTAATTCACAAGTCACTTTTCTTTTATCTTGAGTTTCTTGTATCCCTAAGGGTAACAATAACTCAAGATTTAAATTGCCATATTTTGAAGAGGGTAGTATAATGATAATTGGTGTGGCAATTGATTTAAAAGAGAGTTATCATGCAAAGACTTAAAGATAATTGAAGAAGAATTAAAGGATTGGAAACCTTCCCATCAGTAGCAAATGCTCCTTTTCTCTCTTTTCTTTTTCTCTTCTCTCATCTTCTGTTCTTTCTCTTCTTCTCTCTTTCTCTTTTCATCTTCTATCTTTTCTCTCAATTCTTCTTCTCTCCTTCTAGTCTCTCTCTTTCTTCTCTTATCCAAGAGTTTCTCAAGTTTTTCTTTAAATTCAATTTCCCTTCTATTCAATTTCCCCTGATCATGGTGGCAGTTGCCAATTTTGGACTTTCAGGGAGATGTTTTCCGCCATAGTATCCAGCAAGGAGGTTTTGAGGACGAACTGCTTCATCCTCCAAATCTGATCTAGCAGTGAAATGTTTTCCACAGTTGGATCTATGCAGTGATTGTTGATGAGCAGGTTCAGCAGGTGCCTGTTGATGTTGAAACTTTCGTGAATGCTGGCACCTTTGTCTTCCAGCATGGGTGCATGTTGGTCAAATTCATTTGTACCTCCTGCAATAGGGTTAGTGCAATGTGGCTCCAAAGAAATGACATGCAGAGGTATAACACCCAATCCTAATTTATCAATCTGAACTTCAAATATACTCTCAGAACATGAATCACTTTCAAATTTAGAAACAATATCAACAACATGCTCAGATTCATGTTCAATGCATGGATAAGAAGTATTCAGATAGGATGACAAAAATTGTTTCTCATCATGCAAAGAGTGGAAATGAAAAGCATGCTCATCAACAATATAATCATGAACATACCCCTCAACAACATAATCATCAACATAATCAAATTGAGGTATGTTTACCTCCACTTCCCTGAAGATTGGAAGAATGGTGGAAGATGATGATGGTCTACCTTTCTCAAAATTGTTGCTCATATCTGCTTGGTCCTCAAAATCTTTATCAGAATCTATCTCTTCAAGCCTAAGAGTAGGGACATCCGAAGGTGGGAGAGTAGGTGGCACAATGAGCGCAAGACTCTGGTTCCCATCTCCTAAGTCAATGACACTAACATCATCTGGAATCTTAACAGTATGAAATGGTAACTCTGAATCTTGAGATTGTTCCTCAGTGAGTTGAGTGGCCATCTGCCCTATCTGATCAGTCATACTCTGAATGACAGCTCCTATTTCTTGCTGAAACTGCATGTTCTCTTGCTGAAACTGAAAGTTCTGCATGGTCATCTGCTCCAACAACTCCTGCAATGTAAGCTCAGAAGTAGAAGGTTGAGGAGCTATCTGGGCAGACTCATAAAGTTGCAGCTGTTGTTGTTGCTGGACTGGCGGAGGCATACAAGCATTCTGAGATGGTGGTTCTTGATATTGATGTTGTGGAGCATTATACCATCCCAAGGTAGGGTCATTCCATCCAGGACCGTTGCTGTAAGCATATTGCACAGGGGAAAATTTGCTCAGAAACTGATGCTCAAGATATCCCCAATCGGTAACGAATCTTAGAGGAAGAGAGTCTTTCCAATCCTTAGCTGCTCCTTGTAATGAATGCGGAAATGCGCTCAAGAAAATGTGATCAAGAGGGACATCTGGAGGCTTCATTGAAGAGCACATGATGTGGAACTCCTCCAAATATCTGTGTCGGCATTCTCCTGCAAAACCATGAAACTTAGGCAGCAAATGTATCAGTCCAGAGGTGAGATTGCAATGAATATCATCCTCGTTAAGTGAAACCGGCTCACAAAGAGCACTCTCAGAAGTTAGAGGATGAGTCATATTGTTCTCAACATAGAAATCAGCAGAATATACATGAAGACTATACTCAGAGTTAGATGCAGAAGGAGAATCATAATCATAGGCACAGGCAGAATAAGCATTATTCACATAACCAGAATAGGTAGACATGGAAAAAGAAAAATACTAAAAATTACGAAACAAATAAAACACAACACATGTATACATGCACCACGCGCACAGAAAACAGAACATCACATCACAACACAAGACAAAACACAACACACACTGACACAACAAAAAGACCTAAGACTGAACCGTTGGTCCCCGGTAACGGCGCCATTTTGTTGAGAGGGTCGCACCTCACACAAAAGTTGATTGCAAAATTAATGCAGTATAAGCTAGGAAGTGACTCCTAGGTCGTCTCTCAAGGACCAAATTTAGGTTCAATCTCAAGTCAACACGAAGTGAGGGGGGGGGTTTTAAATTGTTTTTGTGCTTGGAAATAAACTAAATTAAAATTGAAAATTAAATACAACTAAACATAATTGAAAACAGTGAAATAAATTAACAAAGCGTCAAGACCGAACAGTCTTACAGATGACCGAACGGTTCTACATTGAGACCGAAAGGTTTCTAAAACAAGTGAGAAAATTGAAAATGCCGGAAGATAAAAAAAAGAGAAAAACCAAATAGAATAGACAACATAGTAAATCGAAGACCGTAAACAAATTAAAGTGACTGAAAGTAGTGAACCAACATTCCTAAAGTAAGATGTGTAAACTAATTAAATTGTAACAGATAAATCGAGAACACGGATAAATGCATAACGAAACTGATTTATGAATTAAATGAACCAAACGAGCTTGAATAGGAATCATTAAATGCAACCCGAGAATAGAAGTAACAATTGAAAACTTAATGCACTGGAATCATATTTTAATGGAAGAAAAATGCTTGAACCAATTAAATGCAGGGGAGGAATCAATTGCAATTATCCTATTAAAACATGCAACTATCAAACTAGAGAAATAAAGTAGGTATTGTGGTCTGGAAGCACCAGTGCACATCCATCACCGTGTGCTCTCCAAAGCGAAAATGCTTTCTCTTCTTCCAACGTGCAGCTGCCCCTTTCTCCATCATCAATCACCGTCCTCTCCTTCTGGCAAAATGAGTCTGATACACGGGTCGCACCGCATACAAATTTGATTGCATAAAAGAATGCAGTATAGCTAGGATGTGACTCCTAGGTCGTCTCTCAAGGACCAAATGTGGTTCAGTCTTAGGTCAACACGTAGTGGGGGGGGGGGGTTTGTGATTGTTTTTGGTTGCGGAAAAATGTAAATGTTGAAAGCAGTAAATTAACAAACCGTAAAAAGAAAACAGAAAATAGTTAAAAAAAAACGAAATTTAAAAACAGTAAGACGAAATTAAAAAAAAAATAAAAATGAAATTACAGCAACATAAAACAGTAAAAATAAATCTGGGACAGTAAAAACAAAAATACAGAAAAACAGAAAATACAGAAAACAGTAAATACAGAAAACAATGAAAACAGAAAACAGAAAATTTTAGAAAACAGTAAAAACGAAAATACAGTAAAACATAAAATACAGAAAACTGTAAAAACAGTAAAACAGTAAAAACAGTAAGTATAGAATTTTCAAAATCAGTAAAACAGTAACAGCAAAATACAGAAAACAAAAATACAGAAAACAGTAAATATAGAAAATGGTAAATTTGGAAAACAGTAAAAACAGACTCAAAATTACTGCAGTAAAATACAGAAAATACAATTACAGTAAATGGTCAACATGCAAAAATAAAGAAGAGGAGAAATTAAATTGCAGAAAACAACAACTGAAATTGAATTACAACAGAAATTAAATTACAGCAGTAAAAAGAGACAGTAAAATCTGAAATTTAAAAACAGAATCTGAATTGCTTCTAAAACTGACCTCATGTGCCGTGACAAATTTGTTTGGTTTCATTGAAATGGTAATTGCAAATGGACATCCAAAACCGTAAGCATCCAACATCTATATCAATTTAATTTTTAACACTTCTTGTCATCATTTTGAATTGAAAACCAATTTGAATTTTATTCTCCACATGCACACTAAGCCAGTCACAGTACCAAGTCTTCCTTTCCTTCTTAATTAAAACAAAATCAAAGATGAATTAAAAGAGAAGGAGCCTTGACAATTTCCATAAGTTACCAATTTCTTTGTTTTTATTTTTTTTTAACTTCTTACAACTTTAAAGTAAAATCATGAATCAATACTTCATTACTTACCTCAAAACAGCCGTGAACATTCAACCTTAAACCATAAAAGGATTCAACCAAAAACTTACCAAAAACAAGCAAATGAAAGAAGAAGAATAACACTTACACATCCGTTGGCTTTTCAGCACAAGTGAATAGAATGAAACACTTTCAAATTGAAATTACAATGCTTCTAAAATTACAATAACAACTTACAAACTCAAAATACAAATTAATACCAAGATAAAAACAGTAGATGAATGAAAGCTTAAATGGAAAAGTGTACAAAACCAAAGGTGAAGGCACCAAGAACTTCAAGCTACATCATCCTTCATTCTTTCTAGGAATCATGGTTTTTCTCATCCAACTCCAAAACTCTTCCCTAGCTCACGGCCCTCTCTCCCAACTAAGAATGAAATGGTGTCTCTCCCTCTTTTCCAAACTCAAAACCGTCTCCCACACACACACCACCAACCAACCCAAAATATGATCTCCCCCCCTTCCTTATTTCCGTGACATTCTTCTTTAATCTTCTCTTAGTGC
The DNA here is from genome assembly GCF_029865625.1 of Vigna umbellata. Taxonomy (NCBI): domain Eukaryota; kingdom Viridiplantae; phylum Streptophyta; class Magnoliopsida; order Fabales; family Fabaceae; genus Vigna; species Vigna umbellata. The sequence continues at coordinate 5,532,752 of NC_142174.1, read as the reverse complement.
AGCATTTTTTTTCCACTTAGATGATGATGATGTTCCTTAGTGGATGGAGCCCTCAAGGTAATGGAGCACTTCCACTAGCTGCCCTTTTCTGCTGAACCAAGAATTGTTGCAGCTGGAAAGTGAAGTTGTTGTTGCTGGAAAGTGAAACTCTCTTGCTTGTGTTAAATCCATTGGCTTCCATGGGTGTGATGGCTGCTGGGAGTTATGATTCCTTTGGTGCTCCACTTCACCTTTCCATGAGCATGTGCTAATAAAATAAAGGAAGCAAGATTCCATTCAATGTTGGCTGCCGAGAATGGTGTAAGATGTGCACCTTCCAACAAAGCCTTTCAACACTTCCTTCATTCAGCAAAAATAAAGAGGGCCCTTCACTATGATGTGCATCCATTTGCATCATGTACTAATATTAAAATAAGAGACAAGGTTCCCATTTGATGTTGGCTGCCCATTTCCACGTGAATGTGTGCTCTTCCATGTGCTAACAAATTGTTAAGAGTGATTGGAAGCAAATTGCCGAGAATGTGCACTTGTCCCATGCTCTCCTTGGTTAAATGCTTCATGTGACACACCAAAGATGTTCCAAAATAATTCTCCATTTGCTTCATGTATGAATTTGAAGAGTTGTGACAAGTTCAGAAAATTTGTGGCAGCACCTTCATGCTTCATTCCATCATCCATGTACATTGTTTGTGCAACAATATTCACATAAAACATTGTGTGCTTATGTGCTTGGTTTCCAATTCATTTCAACTGTGAGATGCATCTCTAAGCCAATACCTTGATATTCCAGCCACCACAAATACCCAACAACAATCAAACAATGCAAAGAGATTAGACATTACTCAAACAGTAAACACTAGACTGACATAGGAGAGTAAAACAAATACTGGGAACAGCACAGAACGAATTTGAACAAAAGAAAAACTATACGTGAAAATAGACATCCATACGAAACTATGAAAAAAAATTGCATAGAAAACGGATAAGAATTGGACTCGAACGAAGAAATACAAGTTGACACAAAATTCAAACAGCAACCAACGAAAATTGAAATGGTTAAGATGAAATTGGCTCAATTGTTATTTTTCATTTAGCCTTCAAATGTCCCAAATTGTATCTCCAAATTTTCCTTGTAAAATAAATAGCTCAGATAATTCAAATTAGTTAAAATAAGAATTTTCGATCAAATTTAGCACAATTAGGAAAAATAGGATAAATACTGGACAATTAAGTGCAATTTCTTTATTAAACCCGGTGTAATAAGCTAAGTGCAATGAGTAAAATATTGATTCATCAGAGTCACACCTTTTTCTCTTTCAATCCATCACCGCCGTGGTCTCCGCAAACGCTTCACTCAAGTTTCATGAAGCAAATGAAATAAAAATAAATGGGCAATGAGTAATCAGCAATATAAAACTAAAGTAGAGCTTTTCCTAACACGTAACATCATTCACATCTTTTTCTTCAAAAATAAAATTGTTCCAACAGTCCAATACACCACTCAAAATGACTCATCTCCATGTGCCCTCCTTTCTCTCGGTGGTTCTTCCTCCATTTGAATAAAACAAATACAAACTGAAATGTAACCTATCTTTCAACACAAGAATCAGCACAATAAAGGAAGGGTGCTTCTCTCATTCAAAAATGTTCAACGCCATCCCCCAGTAGCAAGCATAAGTGGCGGCTGGAGCACACCTCAACCATTCTCCATCCCGTGACCTAGCTGCTCTCCGTATTCTCCTTACATTGCAGCTTCCTCTTTTAATTGAATGTTTGATGTGGCTTCTCCCCCTTGCTGGACGTGACACCTACTCTTCTTTATGTCCGTGTGCTTCTATCATTCTCTAGCACCGTTTGCTTCCAACACTTAACCGTGCACACCACTTGCTTCAATGCTTCCTGCCGTGACATCATTTTCAACCTCCACGTGCTCCTGGAATCAGCGCTTCACCTACGTGTTGTTGCTTCCCTTAATCACCGCTTCCTTTTTCATCAATCAACACTTTTTTGAATAGCAAAAAGTAAATGCAGCACTCCAAAGCAAATGGAAAGAAAAATAAATCACCCCCAAACCAACGTTGGACGTAACCATAGCTAGAAAAATAAATAATCAATTGCTGCACCTCAAAGATTAATTTCCGCGCACAAAACCAAATGAAATCACTGTGTGCTGCTCATTCTTCATTCCATAACAACGTTCCAAAGCAACCAAGAACATCAGTGGCAAGTGGCGGTTGCCCCCCTCTAAGGTCGTGAGTTCTCTTTTCTTAAGGGTAGGGTCCACCCAAAAAAAAATTAAAAACCCTAACCTAAAAGGCAATGTCCTACAAATGGGTTTTTTTACAAAAATGCCCCTAAAAGGATCCAAAACACCTAATTCTAATTAAATGCTTCTAGAAAACGAAATTACAACTTTAATTAGAATCTAAATGACTAAATGTTGAGCCTTTGAGTGTGTCACGCCATATCCCAATGCTCCAGATAGTGTTTCCACAACTTCCCTACAACCAGAAATGCACTTAATCAGCTCAGAAAATCCAAATTAGCACAATTACGAATTTCCGACCAAATTAAGCAGAATTCGGAAAACGGGGAAATAACAGACAATTAAACACAATTCCCTGGTTTATTTAAGTGCAATAAACTAAATATAATTCAAGAAATATTGACTCATCACTCCCTATCTTCTGAATCTCTTCATCTTTTTGTTTGAGTTCCTTCTCAATATTTGTCACACCATTTACTGAGATCACTGCATCCATTGTTGGGATCGAGCTCACCATGTCCACTGGATTTGAGCTTTTTGCCATCAACAAGAGTCCACACGCTCTTCTTTTGCATCTTCAGTAAGGAGATTTGTCTCTCCCTTTGTCTCAACCTTGCAATACGTTTCAATGTGGCCAGCCTTACAACAATTGTACCATTTACCTGATCTACACTAATTTGCATAGTGGATGTACTTACTACACTTAAAACACTCCACGCCTAACCGATCTCCTCAACGTTTCCCTTATCCTCGGTGCCAATTTTGCTGACGAGTTTGCTCTTCATTATCATCCTCAAAATTACCTCGACCACGTACACCTTTTCCTCGTCCTCCTCGTCCTCTGCCTTCAGGACCTCAGGTCTGAGTATTCCGAGTATCATTCGAGTCAAACTGTGTCTATAGTGCTTGGTCAAAAGGTTCAACCCGCTCATCCCAACTTCTTCTTCTTTGTTCGTAGGCTTCTAATTACTTAGCAAGTTCATCTATTGTGAGAATTGACAAGTTCTTTGATTCTTTGATGGCGTACACGATACTTTCAAAATCTTTTGTGAGGAATCTCAAGATTTTTCCTACAACCCGGTTAGGTGGCATTTGTTCTCCATTTCTGTCGAGTTGTTTGACCACCTTCTCCACCCGAGTTATGTACTTAGTTACATGCTCTTTGGGGCCATCTTCAACTATCAAGTTCCCCTCTAAAAGCTTGTATTTAGAATTGTCTGACACAATTGTCACCTTTATACGTAACCTCTAATATCTCACAAGCTTCCTTTGTTGGTGCGGCATTCACTATTTTTCCAAATCCCGACTCATCTACTACATTTCAAAGAAAATACAATGTTGACTCGTCTCTTGCATGTGATTCTTCAACGTAGTCATTTGTGCCACCTTTTGATTTTCGTCCTCATCGGCTTCATCGTACTCATCTTCCACCATACCCCAAATGTCTATAGATCTCAATAATGCCTTCATTTGTAGGCACTAATTACCATAATTAGTCTTTTTCATTAGTTATGGGACATTCATTCCGTTGACAACCTTTGTCATCTCTCTCATAAAACACTTAAGTCTTTCCCTCATGGTGTTTGACTTTCCTCTCTCTTTTTGTTTCCTCTCAGTACTCAAAGCATAAAACTCTGGTACCACTTTGTTAAAAAAAAATGTGACACACACTATGATAGGCCTCTTAAATTCATTGTAGTATTTTTTATTGAATCTTGCCAACTTTTAAATAGGTGCAAATAGGACCTTACGCCAAGTTCAAATAATAAAAACTAAAAATAAAATATCATTTGACTAAAAGTAAAAACAACTACTTAATCTATCTCTATCTTATATCAACAAAATAAAATAATATTGCAGCTAAATAAATGGAAAATCAAAACTACCTATCCCTATTTTATCTCTATCAAAATCAAACTAAATATTACTATATCCAAACTAATAAAATAAGATTCAAACAAAATTATTAATAAATCTCTAAAATTTAAGTTTATCCCAACAGTCTTGAGGTTGAGTTTGGTGATTTCGTGAATGACCTTTGCAATTTTTTCTAGACTTCAATGATAGAGACAATGATAGAGTATAGAAGAAAACTTGTAGTAAGATTTTGGGACAAAATCTGGGAGAGCAAAAGTCTATAGAGAAAGAGATAACCAAAAGGAGGAAAATCTAATTGACGTTATAGTGGAGGAACAGACACTAATTTGACTAATAAGAAAAACTTAAAATATGATAAATTTTAAATTTAATTATTAATGGGTGATTGATGCTTGCAGGTAAGAATAGTATGATAATCGCTCCTGCTTCGTTAATAGAAGGTATTAATTCACCTGTTATTCATTAGTTAGGGATACTCGTTTAGTATATATTTGCTTACTACAAGTAGTGAATTTTATCCTAGGTATCCACAGGTATGGATCACTTTATCATCCCTACATAGAACAACAGACTTGGCCCATAATGAAAACAAATATTTAAAACCCTAATTATCTTGATAAAATATGACATTTATAATAAAATAGTTACTCTGCTAAACAAGTAAGTCTTTGGCTAGAAGTGAAGTAACATTAAATGATCAGGAGAGAATGCATAACATATATAAAGAGGTTGACTAATTGATCAATATGGTTTGAAGATCAAAATATATTATTTGTACTTATGCTTGCTTGTGCTTAATGGTTAATATTCAAATGTCATGTACGTTAGTATTGTCGGAACAATCGGTACCGTTATAGAGTCGCGTAACGGAATAAATTAAGATAGCGGAAAGCGTGTTCGGTCAAACTCGTTTTAACATGGTCCGTTTTATAAAATCAATTTTCTAAGAGAAAATTTGTCAAACAGTTTACGAGCATAGAATGTAAAGAGAGCAAGGAGAACAAAAATTCAACACAAAATTTTTATCCTCGTTCGATTCAAAAGAATCTACGTCGAGTTGTTAATCACTATAAAAGTGATTAAGGTTTTCACTACAATAGAGTGAATGAAACAGTAAGATAAAACCTTCCTTCGACAAATGAACCGGAAGGATGCTTCCTTCGACCAACGAACCAGAACAGTGCAGAAACAGTCTTCCTTCGACCAATGAACTGGAAGAACAGCAGCGTTGCCAACTCGAAGAGAACCGCTCTGACCTTTGACACACAAAGCGCGAGCTTCTCCTATTCATGAGACCAAGCAATGCAATGAACTAGCTTTTTGGAACTTCCACAGATCACATTGTATTCTCCAAAAGCTCAGAGTTAACCCTCTAAGGGTTTTGGAAAACTTATATATAGGCAACTAGTTTGAGTTAGAAAAGACATATTACAACTGCCACTGATAATCGATTATTGTTAGTGATAATCGATTATTTAAGTCTATTACAGGGATTTCAGAAACTGATAATCAATTATCCTGAGGAACAATCGATTATTCCAGAGACTTGTGCAGTTCTCATCAAGACCAGTTGATAATCGATTATTTGAGGGAATAATCGATTACTCTAGAGCAAAATGCTTTTTCCAAGTGTGCTCATGATAATCGATTATAGCTTCACATAATCGATTAAATGCGTAACTTAACTAAAGATATGAGATTTTACAAGTTTTACATAGAGTCAAAACAAACAATCATCAAAGTAGACTAACATAAAATCCTAAATCTAAAACTCAAGATTGGGTGATCTTTCTGTAGGTTGAAGATTAAAGTGATTTTCAATGTTTCCAAGACGAGTATTAAGGTCATTGAACTGGTCGATCACATATTCTTCATGATTTTGTTGTCACTCATATATTTGTTCAAAGTGAGCTTGTTGCGCAATACGCATATCCTCCAGTGTTTAGACAGGTTTGAAAAATTCTCCTCCATAGTTAGGGAGGAAGAGGAAGGCATTTGAGAAGGACCAACATCAGCAGGATCAGTAGCTTGGACTGGGTCAGCCATATGGGCATCCATATCGTTATTATCCTCATCTTGGTGATCATCATCCTTGTGAATGATCACGCGGCCACGAGCAACAAATCCCATTTGGCGAAATGTTGTCTTGCCAATCTTAGTTCCAATTGCTTGAATGGCTTGAGTGAGTTCGTCGTCCACACTTACGCCTTTGTACTCTAAAATTTGAGAGATGAGAAGGGCATATGGAGATGAGTGTTGGCCAATCAATGTGGATGTGATTTAAAATCCCATACAAAAGTAGAAGATCTTGTTCCGAACATTAAGCATGGTTAGTGGCACGAGGACATAGAAGCCACACAATTAAGTAGTGGATCATTCGTTCTTTGATGACAAATTTATGAACACCGAAAAACGGCGCCAAAAATTTGTTTAACCCTCAGCAAGTGTGACCGAATCGGATCAAGTAATAAACTCGGTAAGACCAAGTATCGTTCTCCCAAAGGATTCAAGACCTAGTTAGTTATATGATTTCTTGATTATTTAAGACTTGTGAACAAACTGTTATAAGTTTCAAATGCAAAAGACAAAAAGTAAACATGTATGCATGTGATGATCAATGGGAAAGAAGAACACAAACACTGAACGTATTTGATGGATGAGTATGTTGTTGGGGTAATCAATTTCATCTTATCCATTCTCATATATTTTAGGAATTCATCATTCTTTTCATCAATGTTAATGCCACTCTCTAAATTACCTTAAACCCGATGTCTCAACGAAGAAAGCCTATCCTTAATTACGAGTTCATACAATTCCTAGCATCCCTAATAATTAATTCTGAAGCACATAAGCTTAAAGGCAACCAACCCTCATATCCCTATGTCTAGGCAATATGCTATTGGGAGAATTTCCCCGGATCTAGATTTCCCCGTATGTGTCCAAGTAGAGGAGGAGTGCCCTGCTAAGAGTGATGTCTGAAACATGAGAACATGGCTGAATGTTAGCATGAGAAAATGTCATTCAATACTTTGCAAGAGGGTTCAAGTTAGTCCTCCTAATGTTCACCACAGAACCAGTTTTGTTCCTTTGAAAATGTCCTCCAGGTACACATAGAACACTCTCCACATCATCAAAATCAATGCCTTTTTTCATAATAGAGCAAACTGGCACTGCTCACCAACCCATACAATACCCAAGAAGCTGTTGATAGAATCAGGATCATACCTAAAAACGTCACCTCTAACATAGCCTAGGCAATCCCCAACCGGATAATCTTGTTGGTGTAAAATTCCTTCACCAAAACTATATTGGCTGGTGCAGGGTATGTGGCTAGCTTCCCCCAATTCCTTCCCAACAGGTGCTCTCCAAATTGAGGAGCATAGTTAGGTATCATTCCAACTTTCCTCTCCAAAAGAAGCCTCCTATCTTGGACCACCTTAAAATGCTTCTCATCTTTGTGAGATAGGAACCTACTAGAGTGAGGTTGTTCTGGTTCCTTATCTTTCCTTTTGGATGCCATGGTCTTCACTCTTTTGCCTGAAAAGGATGTCATTCCTACATTAAACACAGATTACAAAACCACAAGACATATTGTTAATCATTAGTAAACCAAAAACAACATCCTAAATCCATGTTAAACCACCGCTGAGGGTCAAAATCACCCCTGAGCACCAACAATGCATCAATCTAGCACAAAATTCAGCCAAAAACCAAAGTCTGCCAGAGTGCCACTCAGCGGAAATTTACCCTTGAACGGTGATTCTATAGATTTTTCAAAAGCACTTTTTTGACCATTCCTAACTCCACCCACATATAGTTTTCATACTTCTAGATTAAAATCAGTCAGTTCAATCGGTTCAAACATCAATTAATTCATCAAATCATGCATAGGAATCAAAACCCCTAAAAATTCATGCTTCAACAATCATATTCATGCTCAAGAACCCTAGAATGAAAAATGCTTGACTTACTTGGGTGGAGATGCTAGATGAGTAGAGAATGCTTTCAAACTGTGAAGAACAATCATGCTCTCTCCCAACCCCAAACTTAGATGGAAAACTAGTTAGAAAGTGAGTGGAAGGGAGATTTTCTCAAGAGGAATGAAGGGAAAAATGTAGAGAACCTTTGGAAAAGTGTTTGGGAGTGTGTGTGCAGAGAAGAATCTGAAAATAGAGGCCAAAGCGTGACATAGGGTATAAAAATACCCTAATGGGCTCGGGTTCCGCTAAGGGGCAACCTAAGCCCATTTTGCGACACCACCGCTCAGGGCCACTTTCGTGTTGTGCTTTTCTTCTTCCTAGCCTAACCTAGGTGCCTTCTACTCATGCCCCTCACTTGCTCCCTGCAATTAAGTTCTCAGATCACTCATGCATCCAATTCCCTATTGATGGACAAATTTATGATCACCAAAATATGATGTCACAAACTTGTTTTACAATCGGCAAGTATGACCGAATCGTTCAAGTAATAAACTTGGTAAGACCAAGTATCGTTCTCCCAAAGGACTCACGGCCTAGTTTAGTTGTGTGGTTTGTTGATTAGCTAAGACTTAAGAACGAAATAATTGGAGTTTAATATGCAAAACAGAAAATAAACATGTATGCATGAGTTTTGATCAATGGCAAAAGCAAAAGACAAGCATTTTCAATGAAATATATGGATGAATATGTTGTTGGGGGTCAATTTCATCTTATCCACTCTCATATATTTTAGGAATTCAACATTCAAATCATCATTGTTAATGCCACTCTCTAAATTACCTTGTCAAGAAGGCCTATCCCTAATTACGAGTTCATACGATTCCTAGCATTCCTAATAATTAGTTCTTTTAGCACAGGAGCTTAACGACAACCAATATAATATTGGGAGAGATTCCCCGGATCTAGACTTCCCCGTACGTTCCCGTATCGACAAAATCAATAATCATGCATTGAATGAGTTAAACAAACCAAGCATTGAGCAAAGAGGAAAAACCCTAACTAATGATGAAAGAAAGCATAGGTCTTAAATATAAGATATAAGCACAAATTCCCTATATGAGAGTTTCACAAGACTACATTGATTCCCCAACAACAATACAAGGTTTAGTTCACCATATTCATGGTGAAACTAGATGAACAATGATGGACAAATTTATGATCACCAAAATATGATGTCACAAACTTGTTGAACAATCGGCAAGTATGACCGAATCGTTTCAAGTAATAAACTTGGTAAGACCAAGTATCGTTCTCTCAAAGGACTCACGGCCTAGTTTAGTTGTGTGGTTTGTTGATTAGCTAAGACTTAAGAACGAAATAATTGGATTTTACTATGCAAAAGACGAAAATAAATATGTATGCATGAGGTTTTGATCAATGGCAAAAGCAAAAGACAAATACTTTCAATGAAATATATGAATGAATATGTTGTTGGGGGTCAATTTCATCTTATCCACTCTCATATATTTTAGGAATTCAACAATCAAATCATCATTGTTAATGCCACTCTCTAAATTACCTTGTCAAGAAGGCCTATCCCTAATTACGAGTTCATACGATTCCTAGCATTCCTAATAATTAGTTCTCTTAGCAGAGGAGCTTAACGACAACCAATATAATATTGGGAGAGATTCCCCGGATCTAGACTTCCCCGTACGTTCCCGTATCGACAAAATCAATAATCATGCATTGAATGAGTTAAACAAAGCAAGCATTAAGCAAAGAGGAAAAATCCTAACTAATGATGAAAGAAAGCATAAGTCTTAGATTAAGATCCAAGCACAAATTCCATATATGAGAGCTTCAAAAGATTACATTGATTCCCCAACAAACATACAAGGTTTAGTTCACCATATTCATGGTGAACCTAGAGGAACAATAATGAAAGAATGAAGGATAAAACCCTAGAAAGGTGAAGAGGTAGCCTGAGCATCCAAGATCCTCCTTCAAAGGGGTGGAAGAGAGAGTGTTTGCTTCGTTTCTGCCAAAGATACCAACCCTAAGACATCTAGGTCTTTAAATAGGAAATAAAAATAATAGAAAACGGATCCAGGCCCAAACAGATAATAAAATCGCATAAAACTGGCCAAAAACTCGTCTGGTTGACTGGTTGACTTTTCTGGTTTCTATCTGTCCTTCTTCACTTCTTTCACTAAATTCACCTTAAAACCTGCACAAAAACACTGAAATCAAGCATAAACCTGTCCAGCTCTCTTATTTCTGAAAATATGGATAAAAGCATGACTTTAAGCTAGTTTCTAAGTGTAAAGGTTGCTTTTTGTGTCAATTTTAAGCATGAAAATAACAGTTTTTCAACTGTTATAAAACAATAATGAAAGAATGAAAGATAAAACCCTAGAAAGGTGAAGAGGTAGCCTGAGCATCCAAGATCCTCCTTCAAAGGGGTGGAAGAGAGAGTGTTTGCTTCGTTTCTGCCAAAGATACCAACCCTAAGACATCTAGGTCTTTAAATAAAACATAAAAAAAATAGAAAACGGGTCCAGGCCCAAACAGATCATAAAATCGCATAAAACTGGCCCAAAACTCGTCTGGTTGACTTTTTTCGTATTTTGGTTGATTGGTTGACTTTTTGGTTGACTGGTTGACTTTTCTGGTTGACTGGTTGACTTTTCTAGTTTCTGGTTGACTTTTCTGATTCCATCTCTCTCCTTCTTCACTTCTTTCACTAAATTCACCTTAAAACCTGCACAAAAACACTGAAATCAAGCATAAACCTGTCCAGCTCTCTTATTTCTGAAAATATGGATAAAAGCATGATTTCAAGCTAGTTTCTAAGTGTAAAGGTTGCTTTTTGTGTCAATTTTAAGCATGAAAATAACAGTTTTTCAACTGTTATCACCTATCATGCAACTAAAGCAGAACAAACAACAAAAATACAATCAATCAACTAGGTTGCCTCCCACGTAGCGCTTGTTTAACGTCACGAGTCTGACCCAAACATCCACCAACACCATCAGTAGGTGTCAAACCTAGTATCTTTCAGTAGATACTTAACCACCTAGCATCCTTCCGTAGATGTTATTCCCATAAATTTACAGAAGTAGTGTCCAAGTTTATAAAAATTTACAAAACCAAAGTATAATCAAAAGAAAAATTGTCTCAAATCACTGGAATGTCTTCGAGCAAGCGCTCGTTTAACGTCACTAGCTTGACCCAATAGAGCTCATGTTCCTTCTTCATGGTTGATGTTGATATCACACCAACTCATCAACTGCTTCCGGTCCACTTTTTTGACTCTTCTGGAATATGGAGACTCTATCTCTATCACCTTATTTTCTTTATAGTCTTTCACAACCCACAACTTGTTTATGAACTTCATAAGTTTACCAAGTTGGAGTCGTTCTTGCATCCAGTCATCATGGACCTTTCTTCCTTTCCCAATCATTTCTTCTTCCTGTACCTGAAACAAAAAACAATGTTTACCTTTGACATTTGGCTTTTCATCTCCAGGGCTAGTGATAACAGTTGAAAAACTGTTATTTTCATGCTTAAAATTGATACTAAAAGCAACCTTTAACACTTAGAAACTAGCTTGAAATCATGCTTTTGTTCATATTTTCATAAATAAGAGAGTTGGACAGGTTTATGCTTGATTTCAGTGTTTTTGTGCAGGTTTTAAGGTGAATTTGGTGAAAGAAGTGAAGAAGGATAGAGATGGAATCAAAAAAGACATCAAAAAGTGCAAAAGGAGAAGTCGCAAGTACCGCTCAGCGGTAGTTTATCGTTGAGCGACACTCAGAAACCCACGTTGGATCCGCTGAGGGGTAAAATGGCCGCTGAGGGGAGAAAAACAACTCACGCACTTACCGCTGAGCGGCACTTTTATGGGCTTGGGCTTAATTTTTTTGTATTTTTAGAATAGTATATAAGCTTTAGGACGTCCTAGGGTTTGTATCTTTGGCAGAGACGATGCAAATACTCTCTTTTCCACCCCTTTGAAGGAAGATCTTGGATGCTTAGGCTACCTCTTCACCTTTCTAGGGTTTTATCTTTCATTCTTCCATTATTATTCATCTAGTTTCACCATGAATATGGTGAACTAAACCTTGTATTGTTGTTGTGGAATCAATGTAGTCTTGTGAAACTCTCATATATGGAATTTGTTTTAACATCTTACTTTTAAGACTTTGCTTTCTTTCATCATTAGTTAGGGTTTTTCCCCTTTGCTTATTGCTTGCTTTGTTTAACTCATTCATTGCCATGATTATTGATTTTGTCGATATGGGAACGTACGGGGAAATCTAGATCCGGGGAATTTCTCCCAATAGCATATTGGTTGCCTTTAAGCTCCTGCACTTCAGAACTAATTACTAGGAATGCTAGGAATTGTATGAACTCGTAATTAAGGTTAGGCCTTCTTGCAAGGTGATTTAGAGAGTGGCATTAACAATTGATGAAAAGAATGTTGAATTCCTAAAGTATATGAGAGTGGATAAGATGAAATTGATAACTCCCAACAACATACTCATCCATATAATTCATTAAAGTGTTTGTATTCTGTCTTTTCCATTGATCAAATTCATGCATACATGTTTATTTACTGTCTTTTGCATATAAAACTACAATCAATTTGTTCTTAAGTCTTAAATAATCAACAAATCACATAACTAAACTAGGTCGTGAGTCCTTTGTGAGAACGATACTTGGTCTTACCGAGTTTTATTACTTGAAACGATTCGATTACACTTGTCGATTGTTAAACAAGTTTGTGGCGCCGTTTTTCGGTGTTCATAAATTTGTCATCAAGTTTTTGGCGCCGTTGCTGGGGACTCGTGGTTTAACTAGTTAATTTGTGTGATTATTGATTATCTTTGACTTGAATTTTAAATTTCTGTTCTTATTTTCTGTTTTTATTTTTCGGTTTTTATTTTATTTTATTTTCTGTGTTTATTTATTCTTATCTCTGAATCTTATATCTTCTTTTATTTTATTTTTTTGTGCTAACAATTTTTTCTCGGATTTTGTTTTTCTTGTGTATGCAGGAGGCAATCCGAACCACGAGCAAGAAAACTGCAGAACCACTTCTTGAAGGTTTAGACGAGAGTAGACGGAGGAGAAGAATCCGTACATCTAGAGAACTGTTCTCGCCTCCGAAAATTCTATTGCAACCATCACCACAAGGTTCTGACCATAGCACTGAGAACATGGAGAATAATAATATCAGAAGAACTCTTGCAGATTACACAAATATAGTTGGACCTTAGCATTTTAACAGCATAGCAAGACCAAGAGTCAATGCAGCCAACATGGAGCTCAAACCAGCGTTGATCCAATTGGTAAAAAGTAATCAATTCAATGGGTTGTCTCACGAAAGCCCATATGAGCACCTCACAACATTTAATGAGATCTGCAACACGGTGAAAATAAATGGGGTGCCAGACGAAGCAATCAAACTTAGTTTGTTTCCATTTTCATTAGGAGGCAATGCTAAGCTTTGGTTGAATTCTTTTCCAGAGGGAAGCTTTACAGAGTGGGAAGTAGTGGTGACAAAGTTCCTAAACAAATACTTTCCACAATCAAAGGTGAATAAAGGAAAGCAAGAGATTTCATCATTCAGGCAAGGCATGGAGGAATCATTGGGTCATGCATGGGACAGATATAAAAGCTTGTTACGAAAGACTCCCACGCATGGATTTGAAGAAGTGGAAGTAGTCCTAATTTTCCTTGGAGGTCTTGGTTCACAAACCAAGATGATGCTTGACGCCTCAACAGGAGGAAACATCAAATGGAAAACTCCAGAGGAAGCTACAGAAATCATTGAAAATATGGCTACTAGTGACAACAAGATAAACAGTGAAAGAGGAGCTCCTATCCAACAAAAAGGAGTTCTACAATTACAAACAAATGATGCCTTGCTAGCACAGAATAAGATACTAACTCAACAACTGGAAACTCTTACAAAAACACTTGCTTAATTGCCTAAAGAGTTAAAGACTGTTGCGCAGGTTCAATCACAATTGTGTGAATTGGAGAACCTTGGAAAAGGTATGTAGGAGTGTGTGTGCAAAGAAGATTCTGAAAAGAAAAACTAAAATGTAGCTTAGGGTATAAGAATACCCTAATGGGCTCGGGTTCCGCTAAGGGGTAACCAAAGCCCACTCTGCGAGAGTACCGCTCAGCGGTAAGTTGCCGCTCAGCGGCACTTTCTTGATGTGGTCTTCTCCTTCTTTTCTTAACCTACGTGCCTCCTAGACATGCCCCTCACTGGTTCCCTGCAATTCAATCCTCAGATTACTTATGCACAACCCTATTACTACTACAATGAAACAAACAAAAACAATCAATCAACTGGGTTGCCTCCCAGGTAGCGCTTGTTTAACGTCACGAGCCTGACCCAAAATCCACCAACACCCATCAATAGGTGTTACAATCATACCAACACCCTTCAGTAGGTGTTACAAACTTACCAGCACCCATTAGTAAGTGCAAAATTTTCTCACCAACACCCATTAGTAGGTGTTACATGCTTAGCATCTTTCAGTAGATGCTATATCCAACTAGCATCCTTCAGTAGATGCTATATCCACAAAATATTTACAAAATAATGTCCATAGATTAAAAATTACAAAATCAAAATAAATTCAAAAGTTCTTAAATCACTAGGTTGCCTCCCAGCAAGCGCTCTTGTAACGTCATTAGCTTGACCCAGTAAAGTTCAGGTTCCTTTTTCTTTTCCTTCTTTCTACTGAACTTCTTCAGAAATTTGATCAACCCAGGAACCTGTTGCAATGTCTCAATCATAGGAACTTTAATCTCCAATTTCTTGAAGATTTCCATAAAGCACTTAAATTTTTTTCCTTCCTACGATTCTTCTTTAGATGAGGATGGGATGTTTCATATGATTCCTTCTTTTTTCCTCTCATCTTCTTTTTCTTACGCTTCCTCTCCCCAAATTTTCTCTTTTTCTTTTTTCTTATTTTTTTCTTCCCTTCTCTTTTTCTCCTCAACTTCTTTATTTTCACACAAATTTTCTTTCTCTCTTCTCTCTCAACCACTTTTTTTTTCTTTTTCTTCATCTTTATCTTTCTCACTCAACTCTTCTTTTTCTTTTCTCTCTATCTTTTCCTCATCTCTCTCTATTTTTTTCTCAGCAAAAATCTTGTCACTTTCAGTGACAATGGCTTGACCTTCCTCCTTAAGGTTAACTTCAGTATTAACCTTAACATTCAATTTTTGACTAATGAAACTGATGGACAAATTTATGAACACCAAATTATGATGTCACAAACTTGTTTTCAATCGGCAAGTATGACCGAATCGTTCAAGTAATAAAACTTGGTAAGACCAAGTATCGTTCTTCCCAAAGGACTCACGGCCTAGTTTAGTTATGTGATTTCTTAATTAACTAAGACTTACAAACGAATTAATTGGGGTTTAAAATGCAAGACAGAAAATAAACATGTATGCATGAATTGTGATCAATGGCAAAAAGCAAAAGATAAACACTTTCAATGAAATTTATGTATGGATATGTTGTTGGGGTTCAATTTCATCTTATCCACTCTCATATATTTTAGGAATTCAACGATCAAATCACCATTGTTAATGCCACTCTCTAATGTACCTTTCCAGAAGGCTTCTCCCTAATCACGAGTTCATACAATTCCTAGCATTCCTAATGATTAGTTCATAAGTACAGGAGCTTAACGACAACCAATATAAAATTGGGAGACATTCCCCGGATCTAGACTTCCCCGTACGTTCCCGTATCGACAAAACCAATAATCATGCATCGAATGAGTTAAACCATGCAAGCATTAAACAAAGAGGAAAAACCCTAACTAATGATGAAAGAAAGCATAAGTCTTAATTAAAAGATGTAAAAACAGATTCCATATATGAGAGTTTCAGAAGACTACATTGATTCCCCAACAAACATAAAGAGGTTAGTTCACCATATTCATGGTGAACCTAGATGAATTACAATGAAAGAATGAAAGAATAAACCCTAAAAAGGTGAAGTGGAAGCCTCAGCATCCAAGATCCTCCTTCAAAGGGGTGGTAGAGAGAGTGTTTGCCTCGTTCCAGCCAGAGATCCTAACCCTAGGAAACCCTAAAGCTTATGTATCATTCGTAAATTACAAAAAGTCAAGTCCAAGCCCATTAAAGTGCCGCTTAGCGGTAAACTACCGCTCAGCGGTGATTGCGTGACTTGTTTTCTCCCCTCAGCGGCCATTTTGCCCCTCAGCGGATCTCCCGTGACTTCCAAAGTACCGCTCAGCGGTGAGTGCGTGACTTGTTTTCTCCCCTTAGCGGCCATTTTGCCCCTCAGCGGACCTCCCGCAAACTCCTGAGTGCCGCTCAGCGGTAAACTGCCGCTGAGCGGTGACTTCGGCTTCTCCTTTTGCACTTTTTATTGTCTTTTCTGATTTCATCTCTCTCCTTCTTCACTTCTTTTACCAAATTCACCTTAAAACCTGCACAAAAACACTGAAATCAAGCATAAACCTGTCCAGCTCTCTTATTTCCAAAAATATACAGAAAAGCATGATTTCAAGCTAGTTTCTAAGTGTAAAGGTTGCTTTTAGTGTCAATTTTAATCATGAAAATAACAGTTTTTCAACTGTTATCAGAAACGAAGGTGCATCTCCATCCTTTTACATGATTCTTCAATGCTTTTCTGAATAGAGTCGGAATTTTTCAAAAATCGTTGAAGGGTGTCATCCAAATTTACTGATAGAGAGGGTTGTTGCTGCCATTGTTGTGGTGGCGGTCTATCAAATTCTTCGGCAGCTTGAGTGGTTTTGTGATGACAATCAGGTATCTGTATGTACTATTGAACTACCTCCTCCAACGTTATCCTTCTTCCCGATAGAGAGGGTTTTCGCTGCCATTGTTGTGGTGGTCGATTCTTAAATTGTTTGACAGCTTGCCAAAATTGATCATTATCTATGATTGAGTGAGGTCCCATCAGTGGTTGAAATTACCTTAGTAGAATTGAGTGCCCATATAGTTAAATTCTTGACCAAATTGCATCCTGCAAACATTATGCACAAAACCCTCAAAAATATTTGTTAGCACAAAAAGATATAAGAGAAGATATAAGATTCAGAGAATAAAATAAAATAAAATAAAAACCGAAAAAATAAAAACAGAAAAATAAAAACAGAAATTCAAAATTAAAGTCAAAGATAATCAATAATCACACAAATTAACCAGTTAAACCAGAGTCCCCAGCAACGGCGCCAAAAACTTGATGACAAATTTATGATCACCAAAATATGATGTCACAAACTTGTTGAACAATCGGCAAGTATGACCGAATCGTTTCAAGTAATAAACTCGGTAAGACCAAGTATCGTTCTCCCAAAGGACTCACGACCTAGTTTAGTTATGTGATTCGTTGATTAGCTAAGACTTAAGAACGAAATAATTGAAGTTTACTATGCAAAAGACGAAAATAAACATGTATGCATGAGGTTGATCAATGGCAAAACAAAATACAAGCACTTTCAATGAAATATATGGATGAATATGTTGTTGGGGATCAATTTCATCTTATCCACTCTCATATATTTTAGGAATTCAACATTCAAGTCATCATTGTTAATGCCACTCTCTAAATTACCTTGTCAAGAAGGCCTATCCCTAATTACGAGTTCATACAATTCCTAGCATTCCTAATAATTAGTTCTTTTAGCACAGGAGCTTAACGGCAACCAATATACTATTAGGAGAAATTCCCCGGATCTAGACTTCCCCGTACGTTCCCGTATCGACAAAACCAATAATCATGCATTGAATGAGTTAAACAAAGCAAGCATTGAGCAAAGAGGAAAAACCCTAACTAATGATGAAAGAAAGCACAGGTCTTAGATTAAGATGTAAACACAAATTCCATATATGAGAGCTTCAAAAGATTACATTGATTCCCCAACAAACATACAAGGTTTAGTTCACCATATTCGTGGTGAACCTAGATGAACAATAATGAAAGAATGAAGGATAAAACCCTAGAAAGGTGAAGAGGTAGCCTGAGCATCCAAGATCCTCCTTCAAAGGGGTGGAAGAGAGAGTGTTTGCTTCGTTTCTGCAAAAGATACAAACCCTAGGACGTCCTAAAGCTTATATACTAATCTAAAATTACAGAAAATTCAGGCCCAAGCCCATAAGTGTGCCGCTCAGCAGTAAAGTGTCGCTCAGCGATAAGTGCGTGAGTTGGTTTCTTCCCCTCAGCGGCCATTTTGCCCCTCAGCGGATCTCCCGTGAACTCCTGAGTGCCGCTCAGCGGTAAACTGCCGCTAAGCGGTACTTGCGGCTTCTCCTTTTGCACTTTTTGGTGTCTTTTTTGATTCCATCTCTCTCCTTCTTCACTTCTTTCACTAAATTCACCTTAAAACCTGCACAAAAACACTGAAATCAAGCATAAACCTGTCCAGCTCTCTTATTTATGAAAATATGAATAAAAGCATGATTTCAAGCTAGTTTTTAAGTATAAAGGTTGCTTTTTGTGTCAATTTTAAGCATGAAAATAACAATTTTTCAACTGTTATCAGATAGCATTTACTGATGAATGCTATCATAATTAGAGGAGGACTTATGATTTTATTTAGTTCAGTGTTCTGTACTTACTTATGTTTTTAGAATAGGTTTTGATGTACTCAATGGAAACCTTTGTCTGTTGTGATGGTTTGCTTATGATTGTGATTGTTTGATAAGTAATGCTTGATGATGGTTTGATATTGATTGATGTTGAGATGTGCACATAATATGCTTATACAGGTGATTCACAAGCATTGTGAATAAATGCATGATGTTACGATTGTGATTATGATGCTAAGCAGGATATGTATGTGAAATGTGAATGAGCTATTTGTGAGGTTTTGAGCTCCAGAGCTTTTGAGATTGAATGCTAGTATTTTGGAAACATGAATGATTTTGCCCAGGTTTTCTATGATTAAATTACTTGCTTGTCTGCATCATATGATCAAGGTCATTTGTTGGTAACCCTTATATTAGCCAATTTCATTAGCCACTAAAAGAGAACACTTTGTGTTCTATCCTTTGAACCTTTAGCATTGAACATGATTTGAAAACCCTTTGTGAAAAGCTTTACCTTGAGTTAAGTAGAAAATATTGTGGTATTGATAAATGTTCAAGTTTGGGGTTGTTGGAAAATAGAAAGGGAAATTGAAAGCATTGAGCTAAGATCTAAATAAGAATGTGAAAAGAAAAAGAAAAGAAAAGAAAAGAAAAGGCAAAGCTCAATGCAAAGGAAAGTTGGGAAAAGTAAGAATGATTGTGTTGATATGATTCTCTTAACTCAAGGATTTTGTGATCCAGAAAAACCAATTTTCTTATTAGCCCAGTGATAACAGTTGAAAAACTGTTATTTTCATGCTTAAAATTGATACTAAAAGCAACCTTTAACACTTAGAAACTAGCTTGAAATCATGCTTTTGGTTATATTTTTAGAAATAAGAGAGCTGGACAGGTTTATGCTTGATTTCAGTGTTTTTATGCAGGTTTTAAGGTGAATTTGGTGAAAGAAGTGAAGAAGGAGAGAGATGAAATCAAAAAAGACATCAAAAAGTGCAAAAGGAGAAGCCGAAAGTACCGCTCAGCGGCAGTTTACCGCTGAGCGGCAATCAGGAAGTCACGGGAGGTCCGCTGAGGGGCAAAATGGCCGCTGAGGGGAAGAAACAAGACGCGCACTCACCGTTGAGCGGTATTTTACCGCTGAGCGGCACACTTATGGGCTTGGGCTTAGATTTTCTGTAATTTTAGAATAGTATATAAGCTTTAGGACGTCCTAGGGTTTGTATCTTTGGCAGAAACGAAGCAAATTGTCTCTCTTCCACCCCTTTGAAGGAGGATCTTGGATGCTCAGGCTACCTCTTCACCTTTCTAGGGTTTTATCTTTCATTCTTCCATTATTATTCATCTAGTTTCACCATGAATATGGTGAACTAAACCTTGTATTGGTTTTGGGGAATCAATGTAGTATTGTGAAACTCTCATATATGGAATTTGTTTTAACATCTTACTTTTAAGACTTATGCTTTCTTTCATCATTAGTTAGGGTTTTTCCTCTTTGCTTAATGCCTGCTTTGTTTAACTCATTCATTGCCATGATTATCGATTTTGTCGATACGGGAACGTACGGGGAAATCTAGATCCGGAGAATTTCTCCCAATAGTATATTGGTTGTCGTTAAGCTCCTGCACTTAAGAACTAATTATTAGGAATGCTAGGAATTGTATGAACTCGTAATTAAGGATAGGCCTTCTTGCAAGGTGATTTAGAGAGAGGCATTAACAATTGATGAAAAGAATGTTGAATTCCTAAAGTATATGAGAGTGAATAAGATGAAATTGATAACCCCAACAACATACTCATCCATCTATTTCATTGAAGTATTTGTATTCCGTTTTCGCCATTGATCAAATTCATGCATACATGTTTATTTACTGTCTTTTGCATATTAAACTCCAATCAATTTGTTCTTAAGTCTTAAATAATCAACAAATCACATAACTAAACTAGGTCGTGAGTCCTTTGGGAGAACGATACTTGGTCTTACCGAGTTTTATTACTTGAAACGATTCGGTCACACTTGCCGATTGTTAAACAAGTTTGTGGCGTCGTTTTTCGGTGTCCATAAATTTGTCATCACCCAGCCACATTATAAGCCATTGAGAAAGTCCTTGTGATGATGCATGCTTGTGAATTTGTTTGATTGTGGTTAAATGAAAGGCAAAGTTACTTCATGTGACATTGTGATAGTAGAGTGAATGAGTGATTACGTCTTATACACTTGTGTTTGTATGAAACACTTTACCTAGTGAGGAAATATTTATTGAGCACATGAACATCCATGTTTAGTTGATTAATCATTCATGAAAATTAGCATTTGTTGGATATTAAGTGACTTTGTGAACACCAAAGCATGGCACGTCTTGATTGAAATTTTTGTCATGAGTTTGATTGAAGTTTTTACTTATCTTGAAAAGAGGATTTTTGAATGAGTGAACCGTTATACAGATTAGTAGAAGATTGAGTTACATCTTGTTTGCATGAGGACAAGCAAAGTTCTAAGTTAGGGGTTGTGATAACAGTTGAAAAACTGTTATTTTCATGCTTAAAATTGGTACTAAAAGCAACCATTAACACTTAGAAACTAGCTTGAAATCATGCTTTTGGTTATATTTTTAGAAATATGAGAGCTGGACAGGTTTATGCTTGATTTCAGTGTTTTTATGCAGGTTTTAAGGTGAATTTGGTGAAAGAAGTGAAGAAAGATAGAGATGGAATCAGAAAAGACATCAAAAAGTGCAAAAGGAGAAGCCGCAAGTACCGCTCAGCGATAGTTTACCGCTGAGCGGCATTCAGAAACCCACGTTGGATCTGCTGAGGGGTAAAATGGCCGCTGAGGGGAGAAAAACAACTCATGCACTTACCGCTGAGCGGCAGTTTACCACTAAGCGGCACTTCTATGGGCTTGGGCCTAATTTTTCTTTATTTTTAGAATAGTATATAAGCTTTAGGACGTCCTATGGTTTGTATCTTTGGTAGAGACGAAGCAAATACTCTCTTTTCCACCCCTTTGAAGGAAGATCTTGGATGCTGAGGCTACCTCTTCACTTTTCTAGGGTTTTATCTTTCATTCTTCCATTCTTATTCATCTAGTTTCACCATGAATATGGTGAACTAAACCTTGTATTGTTGTTGGGGAATCAATTTAGTCTTGTGAAACTCTCATATATGGAATTTGTTTTAACATCTTACTATTAAGACTTATGCTTTATTTCATCATTAGTTAGGATTTTTCCTCTTTGCGTAATGCTTGCTTTGCTTAACTCATTCATTGCTATGATTATTGATTTTGTCGATATGGGAACGTACGGGGAAATCTAGATCCGGGGAATTTCTCCCAATAGTATATTGGTTGCCATTAAGCTCCTGCACTTAAGAACTAATTACTAGGAATGCTAGGAATTGTATGAACTCGTAATTAAGGATAGGCCTTCTTGCAAGGTGATTTAGAGAGTGGCATTAACAATTGATGAAAAGAATGTTGAATTCCTAAAGTATATGAGAGTGGATAAGATGAAATTGATAACTCCCAACAACATAGTCATCCATATAATTTATTAAAGTGTTTGTATTTTGTCTTTTCCATTGATCAAATTCAGGCATACATGTTTATTTACTGTCTTTTGCATATAAAACTACAATCAATTTGTTCTTAAGTCTTAAATAATCAACAAATCACATAACTAAACTAGGCCGTGAGTCCTTTGGGAGAACGATACTTGGTCTTACCGAGTTTTATTACTTGAAACGATTCGGTCACACTTGCCGATTGTTAAACAAGTTTGTGGCACCATTTTTTGGTGTTCATAAATTTTTCATCAGCTAGTTATGAGTACATCTTGATATGTAGCTTTATGACTAGCTTCTTCCTCCAACATCTGCCTCTCTTCTTTGAAGACATCTACAACAACTCTTTCTTCTCGGTATTGGAACACCACTATGCCTTCATCCACATCAATGATGGCTTTGGCCGTTTTCATAAACGGTCTTCTGAGAATAATGGGTATCCTCTCATCCTCCATCTCCATCACCACAAAGTCCACCAAGAACTGTAGTTTGCCTATACAAACTATAACATCCTCTGCTATACCATAGGGATTCTTTAAGGATCCATCTGCCATTAATAAATTCATCTTTATAGGCTTCACATCAAGATCAGCAATCTGCTCAAGTAAGGAATAAGGCATCAAGTTAACACTTGATCCTAAATCAATTAAAGCCTTCTTTATCCTTTTCTTCCCTATAGCACATGGAATGGAGAAACCTCCTGGATCTTTTGCTTTTGGAAGGAATGGCTTCTTTTTAACAGCTTTATACTCCTTTGTCTCATCGTCTCTACGTCTTTTCTTTGTAGAGACTTCTTCCTCAGGCTTTGTATAAACTACAATGTGTTGTAATATCTCCTTCAAAGGTACATCACTATCCCACATCTTAAATATTTTTGTAATGTCAAATTGTTTCTCATGATCCGTTGGAAAAGGAAGAATGTCTTCACTCTTTATCTCTCTTATCTCTTCTTTCTCTTTTCTCTCTTCTCTTTCTTTTTCTCTCCTTTTTCTCTCTTCTTTTTCTTTCTCTCTTTCTAACTCAATTGTTTCAACATTTACACTCACTAACACCTTACATTCTTCCCTGGGGTTAACCTCAGTATTAACCCCAAAATTTTTGTCAGGCCTTTCTTCCAACAGCTTAGTAATTTGACCCATTTGCATCTCCAAGTTCTTAATAGCAACTTCAGTGCTCTTTTGAGTAGATGCAGTTGCCTGTATGAATTGCTGAAGAGTTTCTTCCATCCTTATTGATCTTTCATTAAGTGTAGCCATTTGTTTCCATAAGGTTGGTTGTTGTTGTTGCTTATTAAATTGCCCTGATTGTCCAACTTTCCCACTTTGTCCTTGACCAATACTTCAATAGATACCTAACCACCTAGCATCCATCAGTAGATACCTAACCACCTAGCATCCATTAGTAGATGTTATACCCTGTAAACAAATTTATAACAAAAATAACAAAAGTTCATAACTAAACCAAAAAAAAGAGTTCTTAAATCACTGGGTTGCCTCCCAGCAAGCGCTCTTTTAACGTCACTAGCTTGACCCAATAAAACTCAAGTTCCTCCTTCTTTTTCTTCTTTCTGCTGAACTTCTTCGGAAATTTAATAAAACCAGGAAGCTGTTGCAATGTCTCAATCATAGGAACTTTAATCTCCAATTTCTTGAAGATTTCAATAAAGCGCTCAAATTCCTTCTTCCTATGATACTTCTTTGGATGAGGAAGAAGTTTTTCATATGATTCTTTCTTTTTTTCTCTCGTCTTCTTTTTCTTTTCTCTCACTTTCTTTTTGCTTTCTCTTTCTCCACTCACTTTCTTCATCTTCACACAAATTTTCTCTTCTTCTTTCTCATCTCTCTCTTTTCTCTCTTCTTTTTTCAACTCAACTTTTTCAACATTTACACTCACTAGCACTTTACACTCTTACCTGGGGTGGGGTTAACCTCAGTATTAGCCCCAAAATTGTTGTCAGGCCTTTCTTCCAACTGCTTAATAAGTTGACCCACTTGAATCTCCAAGTTCTTAATAGCAGCTTCAGTGCTCTTTTGAGTGGATTCAGTTGCCTGTATGAATTGCTGAAGAGTTTCTTCCATCCTTGTTGATCTTTCATTAAGTGTAGACATTTGTTGCCATAAGGTTGGTTGTTGTTGTTGCTTGTTAAATTGCCCTAATTGTCCAGCTTGCCTACTTTGTCCTTGACCAATACTTGGGCGTGGTTTCCACCCTTGATTGAAGTTCCCCTAACAGTATGGAAATTGATTGGCCATGAAGTTAACATCCTCTAAAGCCTCCATTAGAAAGGTGCATTGACCATTGATATGGTCACCACCACATACTTCACAAATTTGTGGTTGAACCTGTGCAACAATCTTTAACTCTTTTGGCAGTTGTGCAAGTGCCTTTGTGAGATTCTCCAGTTGTTGAGTTATTATTTTGTTCTGAGCTAACAAGGCATCATTCGATTACAACTGTAGAACTCCTTTTTGTTGAATAGGAGCTCCTCTTTCACTGTTCAGCTCATTGTCATTAGTAGCCATGTTTTTAATTATTTCAGTTACTTCCTCTAGAGTCTTCCATTTAATATTGCCTCTAGCTGAGGCGTCTAGCATCAACTTGGTTTGTGAACCAAGACCTCCAAGGAAGAATAGGACTACTTTTACTTCGTCAAATCCATGCGTGGGAGTCTTTCTTAAAAGGCTTTTGTACCTGTCCCATGCGTGACCTAGTAATTCCTCCATGCCTTGCCTAAAAGATGAGATCTCTTGCTTTCCTTTGTTTACCTTGGATTGTGGGAAATATTTATTCAAAAACTTGGCAACCACAGCTTCCCACTCTGTATAGCTCCCCTCTGGAAAAGAGTTCAACCAAAGTTTAGCATTGCCTCCCAATGAGAAAGGAAACAAGCTACGTTTGATTGCTTCGTCAGGCACCTCATCTATCTTCACTGTATTGCAAATTTCATTAAAGGTTGTGAGGTGCTCATATGGGCTTTCATGTGACAACCCATTAAACTAATTACTCTTAACCAGCTGGATTAACGCCGGTTTCACCTCCATGTTGGCTGCATTGACCCTCGGTCTTGCTATGTTGTTAAAATGTTGAGGGCCAACCACATTGGTGTAATCTGCAAGAGTTCGTCTAACATTATTATTCTCCATCTCCTTAGTGCTATGGTGAGAACCTTGTGGTGAAGGTTGTAAAAGATCTTCCGGAGGAGGGAAAAGTTCTCTAGATGTACGGATTCTTCTCCTTCATCTACTCTCGTCTAAGCCTTCAAGAAGAGGTTTCGAGGTTTTCTTGCTTCTAGTTTGAATTGCTTCCTGCATACACAAGAAAAGAAGTCCCTAGAAATATTTGTTAGCACAAAAAGATAGAGAAGATATAAAATAAGAGATAAGAAGATAAAAGATAGAAAGATAGAAGAAAAAATAAAAACACAAAAATAAAAATAGAAAAATAAAAATAGAAAAATAATAACAGAAAAATAATAACAGAAAAATAAAAACAAAAAATAAAATAAAATAAAATAATAACCGAAAAATAAAAACAGAAAATAAAATAAAATAAAATAAAATAATAACCGAAAAATAAAAACAGAAAATAAAATAAAATAAAATAAAATAATAACCGAAAAATAAAAACATAATACAAAATTCAAAATTTAAAATTCAAAATTCAAAAACAAGTCAAAGATAATCAATAATCACACAAATAAACTAGTTAAACCATGAGTCCCCGCCAACGACGCCAAAAACTTGATGACAAATTTATGAATACCGAAAAACGGCGCCAAAATCTTGTTTAACCCTCGGCAAGTGTGATCAAATCGTATCAAGTAATAAACTCGCTAAGACCAAGTATCGTTCTCCCAAAGGACTCACGACCTAGTTAGTTATATGATTTCTTGATTATTTAAGACTTGAGAACAAATTGTTATAAGTTTCAAATGAAAAAGACAAAAAGTAAACATGTATGCATGTGATGATTAATGGGAAAGAAGAACACAAGCACTGAACGAATTATATGGATGAGTATGTTGTTGGGGTAATCAATTTCATCTTATCCACTTTCATATATTTTAGGAATTCATCATTCTTTTCATCAATGTTAATGTCACTCTCTAAATTACCTGAAACTCGATGTCTCAGCGAAGCAAGCCTATCCTTAATTAAGAGTTCATACAATTCCTAGCATCCCTAATAATTAATTCTGAAGCACAGAAGCTTAAAGGCAACCAACCCTCATATCCCTATGTCTAGGCAATACTGCTTTTGGGAGAATTTCCCCAGTTCTAGATTTCCTCGTATGTGTCCATATCGACAAAACCAATAATCATGACATCGAATGAGTTAAACAATGCACACTTTGAGCAAAGAAGAAAAACCCTAAATAATGATTAAAGAAAGCATGTATAATAAATATGATGTTTAAACACAAAATTCCATATATGAGAGCTTCAAAAGATTACATCGATTCCCCAACAACAAGACAAGTTTAGTTCTCCATCGTCATGGAAGAACTAGATGAACAATGGAATGAAAGAATGGAAGAGATAGAAAAACCCGAGAAAGAGAAGAGAAGAGTCGTCACCATCTCCAATTTTACCCCCAAGGGGTGAAAAATGTGTGTTTGCTTCGTACTTGCCAAAGATACAAACCCTAGGACATCCTAAAGCTTATATACTATTCTAAAAAATACAGAAAATTAGGCTCAAGCCCATAAAAGTAATAGAAAATTAGGCCCAAGCCCATATACTTTTCTGGTTGACTAGTTGACTTTTCTGGTTTCTAGTTGACTTTTCAGCATTCCAATCATTCGGTACTTCAATTCTTCTTTCAAATCATTTAATTAGCCTACAAAATCAAGGGAATCTTGCACAAAACCATTAAATTCACCTTCAACTCTCTTACTCACAAAACTTTGAAGATGCTAAAGAAGAAGGAGAGGAGGAAGATTCGAATGATAGCATGGGTTGATGAGGAGCAGAGATATCATCTACTGATGGATGTTATCACCTCTAGAGTAGGATTTTTCTATCTTTTGTTTTGTACTGTTGAACTTATTTGCTTATGTTCTTAGAATAGGTTGTGATGTACTTAGTGTGAAGCTTTATCCGCTATGATGGTTTGCTTATGAATTATATATGCATGATGAGTATTGCTTGATGATGCTTGGATATTCATTGATGTTGAGATTGTGCACTATATGCTGATATACAGGTGGTTCTTCACAAGCTATGTGAACATATGCATGATGTTGTGATTGTGATTATGATGCTAAGAAGGATGTATATCTGGAATAGATGGAATGTTGATTGAGCCAATGTGTGAGGTTTTGAACTCTAGAGTTTTTGTGATTGAGTGCTATTACATTGAAAGCATGAATGACTTTGCCCAGGTTTCTATGATTGAATCACTTGCTTGTATGTGTCATATGATCAAGGCCATTTGTTGGTAACCCTTTTTAGCCAAATGCACGATTTTAGACCAATAAAAGAGAATACAATGTGTTCTATCCTTTGAACCTTTAGCCTTGAATATGATGTGAAAACCCTTTTTGAAAATCTTTACCTTGAGTTGAGTTGAGAATATCTTATGGTATTGATAAAGGTTCAAGTTTGGGGTTGTTGGGAAGTCTAAAAAGGAAAAAATAAAAAGCATTGAGCCAAGTGTTAATCAAGTGAAAAGCAAAAGAAAAAGAAAAGCTCAATGCAAGGGAAAGTTAGGAAGAAGTGAGAATGGTTGTGAATAAATCTCTTAACTCAAGGATTTTGTGATCCAGAAAAACCAATTTTCTTCTTAGCCTAGCCACATTATAGGCCATAGAAAAGTCCTTGTGATGATGCTTGCTTGTGGTGTATTTGATTGTGGTTAAATGAAAGGCAAAGTTGATTCATGTGACATTGTGATAGTAGAGTGAATAAGTGACCTCTATATACACTTGTGTGATTGAGTAAAACACTTTATCTAGTAAGGAATAATTCCAAGAGCACATGATTACATCTATGCTTAATTAATTGATCATTCATGAGAATAGAATTTGTTGGATACTATGTGATTATGTGAACACCACAATGAGCTTGATTGAATCAAAGCATGTGTGCATCTTGACTGAATTCTTGTTGGTAACCCTTTTTAGCCAAATGCACGATTTTAGACCAATAAAAGAGAATACAATGTGTTCTATCCTTTGAACCTTTAGCCTTCAATATGATGTGAAAACCCTTTTTGAAAATCTTTACCTTGAGTTGAGTTGAGAATATCTTATGGTATTGATAAAGGTTCAAGTTTGGGGTTGTTGGGAAGTCTAAAAAGGAAAAAATAAAAAGCATTGAGCCAAGTGTTAATCAAGTGAAAAGCAAAAGAAAAAGAAAAGCTCAATGCAAGGGAAAGTTAGGAAGAAGTGAGAATGGTTGTGAATAAATCTCTTAACTCAAGGATTTTGTGATCCAGAAAAACCAATTTTCTTCTTAGCCTAGCCACATTATAGGCCATAGAAAAGTCCTTGTGATGATGCTTGCTTGTGGTGTATTTGATTGTGGTTAAATGAAAGGCAAAGTTGATTCATGTGACATTGTGATAGTAGAGTGAATAAGTGACCTCTATATACACTTGTGTGATTGAGTAAAACACTTTATCTAGTAAGGAATAATTCCAAGAGCACATGATTACATCTATGCTTAATTAATTGATCATTCATGAGAATAGAATTTGTTGGATACTATGTGATTATGTGAACACCACAATGAGCTTGATTGAATCAAAGCATGTGTGCATCTTGACTGAATTCTTTTTCATAAGCTGATTTGAGTAATTACTTGTCTTGAAAGAAAGAGTTTTTGAATGTGTTGAACCATTGTATTGATTGGTGGAAGACTGAGTTATGATGACAAATTTATGAACACCGAAAAACGGCGCCACAAACTTGTTTAACAATCGGCAAGTGTGACCGAATCGTTTCAAGTAATAAAACTCGGTAAGACCAAGTATCGTTCTTCCAAAGGACTCACGGCCTAGTTTAGTTATGTGATTTGTTGATTATTTAAGACTTAAGAACAAATTGATTGTAGTTTTATATGCAAAACATAGTAAATAAACATGTATGCATGAATTTGTTCAATGGAAAAGACAGAAGACAAACACTTTAATGAATTATATGGATGAGTATGTTGTTGGGGGTTATCAATATCACTTATCGATTTCAGATGTGATGGTAATCTTTTTAATTCTAGCGTCTTTGCTTTGACTTCTTCTTCCTTATCAATTGTTTCAAATATTGGATCTTCCACTGGACTCTTTTTCAATGTTTCCAAGTCCATCAGACATTCATCAATTAATTTCTCTTCTTCTTCATCTAAATCTTCACAAGCATCAATGAGAGTTTTCTCTAACGGAGAAATATATCGCACCATCCTTTCTTGCACCATTCACACTTCATCAAGTTCATCAAATTGAAAACATGCTTTGTCATCATTTGGATATGTCATGGCCTTGGATACGTCAAAAGTGACTTATTCATCATCAACTCTCAATTTAAGCTTACCATTCTCTACATCAATTAAAACTCTAGCAGTCTTCATAAAAGGTCTCCCAAGGATGAGAGGTACATCACTATTTCCTTCCATCTCCATTACAATAAAGTCTACTGGGAATACGAATTTATCAACGTTCACTAAAACATCTTCAACCACTCCATATGGATATTTAAGAGACATGTCCGCCAGTTGAAGAGCCATTCTGGTTGGTTTGATTTCCAAACCCTGAATTGTTCTACACATGGATAGCGGCATTAAATTAATGCTAGCTCCTAAATCAATCAATGCTCTTCCAACTTCCAAGTCTCCTATGGTGCATGGAATAGTGAAGCTTCCTGAATCTTTAAGTTTATAAGGTAATTTCTGTATGATTGCACTGCAGTTACCTTGTACCGTGATAGTTTCCTTTTCAATGTACTTGTTTTTCTTTGTAAGAAGTTCCTTCAAAAACTTTGCATACGATGGCATCTGTTGCAATGCTTCAGAGAATGGTATAGTGATCTCCAGCTTCTTAAACAACTCCATGAATCTTTCCAACTGCTTTTCTTTCTCCTTCCTTGAATAATTCTTTGGATAAGGAAGTGGTTTTTCAAACTCTTTTTCTTTTTGTCTCTCCTCTCTCTCTTCTCTCTCTTTTTTTTCTTTCTTCTCATCTTCTTCTTCTTTCTTTTTCTCTCTCTCAACTCTTTCTTTCCACTCACATGTTTCTTTTTCACTCTCATTTTCTTTCTCCTCTCTTTCTTTTTTTCTCTCCTCTAACACTTTACCACTTCTGGTCACAACACTTTTACACTCCTTTTTTATATTACCATTTTTCATCTTGTCAACTATTCGCTCAATATGGATCTTCATATTTTTAAATGCAACATCCACATTCCTACAATAAGATGCATTCGTCTTCAAGAATTTTTCGAAAGTCTCGTCAAGTTTTGTTGTCTTCTTAGATGGAGTAAATTGCATTTGCCATTTCTGCTGTTGCCATTGAACCATTGAAACCTTTTGTATTTCTTGTGGTCCTTCTGACTAAGATATCCTCTTTCAATGTTGAGCTCGTTGTCACTAGCAGCCATATTTTCAATGATTTATGTAGCTTCCTCTGGAGTTTTCCATTTGATGTTTCCTCTTGCTGAGGCGTCAAGCATCATCTTGGTTTGTGAACCAAGACCTCCAAGGAAGGTTAGGACTACTTCCACTTCGTGAAATCCATGCGTGGGAGTTTTTCGTAACAAGCTTTTATATTTATCCCATCCATGACCCAGTGATTCCTCCATGCCTTGCCTGAATGAAGAAATCTCTTGCTTTCCTTTATTCACCTTTGATTGTGGGAAGTATTTGTTTAGAAATTTTGTCACCACTGCTTCCCACTCTGTAAAGCTTCCCTCTAGAAAAGAATTTAACCAAAGCTTAGCGTTGCCTCCTAATGAGAATGGAAACAAGCTAAGTTTGATTGCTTCATCCGGCACCCCATTTATTTTCACCGTGTTGCAAATCTCATTAAATGTTGTGAGGTTCTCATATGGGCTTTCGTGAGACAACCCATTGAATTGATTACTTTTCACCAGTTGGATCAACGCTGGTTTGACCTCCATGTTAGCTGCATTGACTCTTGGTCTTGCTATGCTGTTAAAATGCTGAGGTCCAGCTGTATTTGTGTAATCTGCAAGAGTTCTTCTGATATTATTATTTTCCATCTTCTCAGAGCTATGGTTAGAACCTTGTGGTGATGGTTGCAACAAAGTTTCCGGAGGAGGGAAAAGTTCTCTAGATGTACGGATTCTTCTCCTCCGTCTACTCTCGTCTAAACCTTCAAGAAGAGGTTCTGTAGTTTTCTTGCTCCTAGTTCGAATATCCTCCTACATACACAAGAAAACAAAACCCTAGAAGAATTGGTTAGCACAAAAAGATATAAAAGAAGATATAAGATTAAATAAAAATAGAAAATAAAATAAAATAAAATAAAAACCGAAAAATAAAAACAGAAAATAAAAACAGAAATTTAAAATTCAAGTCAAAGATAATCAATAATCACACAAATTAACTAGTTAAACCACGAGTCCCTGGTAACGGAGCCAAAAACTTGATGACAAATTTATGAACACCGAAAAACGACGCCACAAACTTGTTTAACAATTGGCAAGTGTGACCGAATCGTTTCATGTAATAAAACTCGGTAAGACCAAGTATCGTTCTCCCAAAGGACTCACGACCTAGTTTAGTTATGTGATTTGTTGATTATTTAAGACTTAAGAACAAATTTATTGTAGTTTTATATGCAAAAGACAGTAAATAAACATGTATGCATGAATTTGATCAATGGAAAAGACAGAAGACAAACACTTTAATGAATTATATGGATGAGTATGTTGTTGGGGGTTATCAATTTCATCTTATCTACTCTCATATATTTTAGGAATTCAACATTCTTTTCATCAATTGTTAATGCCACTCTCTAAATCACCTTGCAAGAAGGCCTATCCTTAATTACGAGTTCATACAATTCCTAGCATTCCTAGTAATTAGTTCTTAAGTGCAGGAGCTTAATGGCAACCAATATACTATTGGGAGACATTCCCCGGATCTAGATTTCCCCGTACGTTCCCATATCGACAAAATCAATAATCATAGCAATGAATGAGTTAAACAAAGCAAGCATTACGCAAAGAGGAAAAACCCTAACTAATGATGAAATAAAGCATAAGTCTTAATAGTAAGATGTTAAAACAAATTCCATATATGAGAGTTTCACAAGACTAAATTGATTCCCCAACAACAATACAAGGTTTAGTTCACCATATTCATGGTGAAACTAGATGAATAATAATGGAAGAATGAAAGATAAAACCCTAGAGAGGTGAAGAGGTAGCCTAAGCATCCAAGTTCTTCCTTCAAAGGGGTGGAAAAGAGAGTATTTGCTTCGTCTCTGCCAAAGATACAAACCCTAGGATGTCCTAAAGCTTATATACTATTCTAAAAATACAGAAAAATTAGGCCCAAGCCTATAAAAGTGTCGCTCAGCGGTAAGTGCGTGAGTTGTTTTCTTCCCCTCAGCGGCATTTCACCCCTCAGCGGATCCAACGTGAGCTTCTGAGTGCCGCTCAGCGGTAAACTGCCGCTGAGCGGTACTTGCGGCTTCTTCTTTTGCACTTTTTGATGTCTTTTCTGATTCCATCTCTCTCCTTCTTCACTTCTTTCCACAAATTCACCTTAAAACCTACATAAAAACACTGAAATCAAGCATAAACCTGTCCAGCTCTCTTATTTCTAAAAATATAACCAAAAACATGATTTCAAGCTAGTTTATAAGTGTTAAAGGTTGCTTTTAGTATCAATTTTAAGCATGAAAATAACAGTTTTTCAACTGTTATCAAGTTACATCTTGTTTGCTTGGGGACAAGCAAAGTTCTAAGTTTGGGGTTGTGATAACGGTTGAAAAATCGTTATTTTTATACTTAATTTTGATATTAAAAATAACCTTTATGACTTAGAAACTAGCTTGGAATCATGTTTTTACTTAAGTTTTGGAAATAAGAGAGTTGGATGGGTTTTATGCTTGGTTTTCCTTGTTTTGGCAAGAATTAAGATGAATTAGATGAAAGAAGTTGAAGTAGTAAGGAGCTGGACTCAGGAAAGGAAGTAAAAGTGCACAAAAGAAGAGTCGCAGTCACTACTGAGCGTAGCTTTTACCGCTGAGCGACATTCTGAAGTACTACAATCACCATTGAGGCCCAAAACTGCAAATGAGCATCATCTTGAAGAGTCGCACTTACCGCTGAGCGGCAAAGTGCCGCTGAGCGCCATTTAATTAGGCTTGGGTCTATTTTCTGTAATTTTTAATAAACTATATAAGGGTTTAGTCGACCTAGGGTTGGTATCTTTGGACAGAAAGAGGCGAAATCACACTTTCTTCACCCCTTGGAGGTGGATTTTGGATGTGGAAGTTTCTTTCTTCAAATTCTAGGGTTCTATCTTTCATTCTTTTCATTATTTTCATCTAGTTTCACCATGTCTATGGTAAACTAAACCTCCATTGTTGTTGGGGAACTGATGTAATCCTTTGAAACTCGGATGTATTGAATTGGTTTTATATTTTATATGCTTTGCTTCATTAATTATTAGAGTTTTTCTTCTACGCTCTATGCATGCTTTGTTTAGCTCATTCAATTGCATGATCATTGATGTTATCTATTTGGACACATATAAGTAAATCTAGAACTGGGGAAATTCTCCAGGAAGCAATATTACCTAGACATAGGAATAGGAGGATCAGTTGCCCTTAAGCTTCTATGCGAATGTAATGCATGAATAATTGCTAGGGAGAGAAGACATTGTAAACTAGTGATTAGGAGTAGGCTTTCTTCACCGAGACATCGAGTTTAAGGTAAATTAGAAAGTGGCATTAACATTAATGAAGAAAGATGAATTCTTGAATACATGAGAGTGGATAGGATAAGTCGGAAACCCCAACAACATAATCATTCATATTTTACATCAATCTCTTTTGCTTCTTTCAATCCAATTGATCAAAACTTGCATTCATGTTTATTTTCCGCAATTCAAACACAATGATTTTGTTTACAAGTCTAATTTAATCAAGAAATCACATAACTATCTAGGTCATCAGTCCTTTGGGAAACGATATTTGGTCTTACCATTTTATAAAAACTTGATACGATTCGGTACACTTGCCGAAGTGTAAACAATGCACTATTTAGATCTGAGCTTTTACAGCGACACTACAGAAATTTTTAATAATACCGACGAATTTTTACCGACAGATTTTGAATTTTATTTACCGACGGCCAAAAGCCTTCGGTAAATCCGTCGGTAATGTTAATGTCACTTACTGACAGTTTTACCGAAGGCTTTTAGCCGTCGGTAAAAAAAGCGGGAATTTTCCCGCCCATTATTTTACTTACCGACATTACCGACGGATTTACCGAAGGTCCATGTCCGTCGGTAAAAAGAGCTGGAATTTTCCCGCCCAAATTCTACCTCTAGTGTCAATATATGTGACAAAGACGCTCATTACTCCTTATTTTCTTTACCAACTCAATTTCACACCACCACTACTCATTTATGGTTGCTCTCCATCGTCTTGTAGCTTCAACTCTCTACCATTGCTGGTTGTTCTCCACCATCGCAGGATAGTCTCCACCATCAGGGGATGCTCTTAACTTTTCCTGCGAGCTTCACTTTTCCAGCATGCTCAAGTTTTTTGGTGGGCTGTTGTAGAGTTCATTTGTGCGATTAGGAACATCACCGGTGCTAAACTTTTCCGGCGAGCTCAACTCTGCATGATAAAATGACACAACATCACCAGTCCTAAATTTTTCCGGCAAGCTCAACTCTCTGTGATAAAATGACACAACATCACCGGTCCTAAACTTTTCCGGCGAGCTCAACTCTCCATGATTCCCTATGGTTATTCGCGTGATGCCATTTTGGTGGCAGAGTTCATGGAAATGAAAAAAAAATTGACACAGTGACGAAGGAAGAGGAAGAAGATGAACCAGGTCGCGACATTTACCGACAGATTTACCGAAGGCCTAGGTCCTTCGGTAATTACTGAAGGCTTTACCGACGGCCAAAAGCCTTCGGTAATTACCGACGGACAAAAGATCCGTCGGTAAAATTTACTGACAACGTTTTTACCGATGGTATGTTGACC
This sequence comes from Vigna umbellata, assembly GCF_029865625.1. Taxonomy (NCBI): domain Eukaryota; kingdom Viridiplantae; phylum Streptophyta; class Magnoliopsida; order Fabales; family Fabaceae; genus Vigna; species Vigna umbellata. The sequence goes on along the minus strand of NC_142174.1, from coordinate 5,497,317 downwards.
GTCGATAAGCCGTCGGTAAATGCTAATTACCGACGAATTTTATACATTACCGACGAATTATGACCGTCGATAATCTCAATTATTCTTGTAGTGCGAGGGCTTTACAGCGACCTTACGTCAAAATGTAAATCACCTGTCTAACTCACTAATCTAACTATAGGCAAAACAAAAACAGACAAGCAACAAGAACAATCCTCTTCTGCTGTCAACCCCTTTGAGACACCCTCAAAATCAAGAACCACGTTCTTCTTCCTGTAACACCACAGGGAAACCAGCGACACTCAGCGTTTGTCAAAGCTTTTCCTGATAAAGCAGAATGCACCTTCCTGAGCAGAACCCGATCAGACTTTTTATATCAACCTTGCTTCTCAAGAAATCTTCAAGACTTTATCACCACGGTAATTCTTGTTTCTTGGAGCCTTTCTCTCTTCTATAAGATCTCAGATCATTCACTGAAAACATATATGAAAGTGTAAATCGTTATTCTTCTTACATAATTCAAATCATTCGTCTATATATAGTGTAAAGCAATTCAGATGCTTTTTAATCGATTATCTCATTAATCTAATTGAATACACAATTCAGTTATAACAGAATAACATCAATCTAAGCAGTTAATTGAATGCACAATTAATATAATCGATTTGCAATAAATGCTTGGTTAACATATTTAAAAATATGACCGTTGTGACAATTATGTCAAACATTTAACCAGTTTTCAAATATTAACAAACTTAGTGAATACAAGGAGCATGCAATCGATTAAGTAGAAACACTTAACATATACTTGAAAACTTTTCTTCTCAAAATACATCACAACACACTTGAAAAATATTTGTTCAAACATACGAGTTTTATTCGATATAACCAATAATGTAATTGACTTAAAACTTGTTATTTTGCAACACTTTAAAGTTCAAATAGCCGAAGTTAGGTGCTTGTGGTTTTTCATTTCCGAAACCTCATATTATGCATACACAGATAAAATCACATATCAAACATAGTGGTATTCTATAATCAACACATTATGTTCACATATATGCATGTACTAATACAACACAATAAGCATAAGCGTATAACATGTATAACACAATACATACACATGTGTTAATATTAATTATGTGTTGTCATCATCAGAAACACAAATATTATTGAGATTGTGGGTTCAACTAAACTTGTGCTCCCCTATCAACAATCTCAGCAATCTCCCCCTTTTTTTATGATGCACAACCATGATTAATAAAAGGGTTAAATATGTTTTTGGTCCCTTAACTTTTAGTGAAAATTGGAATTAGTCCATCTTCTAAACTTTGGCCTAATTTAGTCCCCAAAATTTAGAAATGTGTGAATTTAGTCCTTTTAACCAAATTTTGTTAACTTTATTTGATGTTTCAAGTGTGTTTCATGATAACATTTGAGTTGTTTATACCGTTTGACACATGTTAATGTTAACTAAGAAATGCGTTTGAAACATCAAATAAAGTTAACAAAATTTGGTTAAAAGGATTAAATTCACACATTAATAAAGTTTGGGGACTAAATTAGTCCAAAGTTTTGAAGATGGACTAATTCCAATTTTCAGTGAAAGTTAAGGGATCAAAAACATATTTAACCCTTAATAAAACTATGTTGTACAATCACAATTCAACACAAATCAATTATCTCATAATATACATTTCAATTTCACAGATATTATCCCCCTTTTGGCATTAGTAGAAAAGGTAATTCAATATTCTGTAACTGAAACAAAGATAATAAAACAAGTAGAGATGCATCAATGATTATAACAAACTTAATATGATGCTCCCCTTATCAATAATCTTCACATTTTTAGTATTTTCTCCCCCTTTTCGAAACATGTGAACTAATCAATCATATATAACTCTCCCCCTATCATTATGCATGTTTAAACATCAAATCACATATGCATAATATAGATATATCATATTCTTTATCAATTAAGCACATTCAAGCAATGTATCATAGCAATTTTTATCACTTTATATCATAGCAAATGGATACATATTGAATCAACAAATTAGGTTAATCACTTAAAAACTGAAAACATATTCACAACGGATTAGCACAGAGATATAAGTTGAATAAACATTCAACAGATAGTAAGACAAGGTTTAAAGATATCAGATATCAGAAGTTTGGAATCTTCAAAGCAAGTTGCGAAAACCAATCGATTAGAGTTTCATCTTAATTGATTTCTTGATGTAGAGAATTGTTGATTTTCCACTTTAGCTCAGTCAGCAAGCATTGTTCCTGCATAACCTTTCAGGCTTAACTAGATCAAGCCTTTTAGAAACAATGCAGTATAATAATCATCGCAGTTAAGGTATGTGATAACAGTTGAAAAACTGTTATTTTCATGCTTAAAATTGATACTAAAAGCAACCTTTAACACTTTGAAACTAGCTTGAAATCATGCTTTTATTCATATTTTCATAAATAAGAGAGCTGGACAGGTTTATGCTTGATTTCAGTGTTTTTGTGCAGGTTTTAAGGTGAATTTAGTGAAAGAAGTGAAGAAGGAGAGAGATGGAATCAGAAAAGACAACAAAAAGTGCAAAAGGAGAAGCCGCAACTGCCGCTCAGCGGCAGTTTACCGCTGAGCGGCACTCAGGAGTTCACGGGAGATCCGCTGAGGGGCAAAATGGTCGTTGAGGGGCAAAATGGCCGCTGAGGGGAAGAAACCAACTCATGCACTTACCGCTGAGCGGCACTTTACCGCTAAGCGGCACACTTATGGGCTTGGGCCTAAATTTTCTCTAATTTTAGAATAGTATATAAGCTTTAGGACGTCCTAGGGTTTGTATCTTTGGAAGAAACGAAGCAAACACTCTCTCTTCCACCCCTTTGAAGGAGGATCTTGGATGCTCAGGCTACCTCTTCACCTTTCTAGGGTTTTATCTTTCATTCTTTCATTATTATTCATCTAGTTTCACCATGAATATGGTGAACTAAACCTTGTATTGTTGTTGGGGAATCAATGTAGTCTTATGAAACTCTCATATATGGAATTTGTGTTTACATCTTATATTTAAGACCTATGCTTTCTTTCATCATTAGTTAGGGTTTTTCCTCTTTGCTCAATGCTTGCTTTGTTTAACTCATTCAATGCATGATTATTGATTTTGCGATACGGGAACGTATGGGGAAGTCTAGATCCGGGGAATTTCTCCCAATAGTATATTGGTTGTCGTTAAGCTCCTGCACTAAAAGAACTAATTATTAGGAATGCTAGGAATCGTATGAACTCGTAATTAGGGATAGGCCTTCTTGCAAGGTCATTTAGAGAGTGGCATTAACAATGATGAAAAGAATGTTGAATTCCTAAAATATATGAGAGTGGATAAGATGAAATTGATAAACCCCAACAACATACTCATCCATATATTCCATTGAAGTGTTTGTATTTTGTTTTAGCCATTGATCAAAACTCATGCATACATGTTTATTTTCTGTTTTGCATATTAAACTTCACTTATTTTGTTCTTAAGTCTTAAATAATCAACGAATCACATAACTAAACTAGGCCGTGAGTCCTTTGGGAGAACGATACTTGGTCTTACCGAGTTTATTACTTGAAGCGATTCGGTCACACTTGCCGATTGTTCAACAAGTTTGTGGTGCCGTATTTCGGTGTTCATAAATTTGTCATCAGTATGAATATGCAATGATATGATATAACAGTGACATGATCATAATTGCATACATACACACAGATTAATCGATTTACATCAATCAGATTTAGTTATCAATCACAAATATAATTCCCATAGATTAATTTTAAACCAAAATTAACTTTCATTCATATAACAAGAGTTTATTACAACTAGATGAAACTAAACACAAAAGATATGGCAAACAATGCCAATCATTACAAAATAACCACAAAAAAAACAAAAAATAAAGACAAAACATAAATAGATTCCATATCAAGGCACTACGACCCTATTCTGAGTCAAACATTTCCATGGAATCCTCTTCATTGGACTCATCATTCTCATCTGATTCCTCTGTTGATGTAGAGCTTTCCACATAATTCTTGGTGATTTCTTCCAGTTTCCTTTCCATGCGCTTTACTGATTTCTTCATCTTGTCAGTCTTCTCAAAACCGGTGGCCATAGCTTCATTTTGACGCCGTGAACACTGTTATCTGCCACCGCCTAAGGCTAAGTCCAAAACTACTTCTCTATTCTTTCCCCAAACCCTTTTTCTTGTTTTGAACAACCACTCCCAATGGACAAATTTATGATCACCAAAATATGATGTCACAAACTTGTTTTACAATCGGCAAGTATGACCGAATCGTTCAAGTAATAAACTTGGTAAGACCAAGTATCGTTCTCCCAAAGGACTCACGGCCTAGTTTAGTTGTGTGGTTTGTTGATTAGCTAAGACTTAAGAACGAAATAATAGGATTTTACTATGCAAAAGACGAAAATAAATATGTATGCATGAGGTTTTGATCAATGGCAAAAGCAAAAGACAAATACTTTCAATGAAATATATGGATGAATATGTTGTTGGGGGTCAATTTCATCTCATCCACTCTCATATATTTTAGGAATTCAACATTCAAATCATCATTGTTAATGCCACTCTCTAAATTCCCTTGTCAAGAAGGCCTATCCCTAATTACGAGTTCATACGATTCCTAGCATTCCTAATAATTAGTTCTCTTAGCACAGGAGCTTAACGACAACCAATATAATATTGGGAGAGATTCCCCGGATCTAGACTTCCCCGTACGTTCCCGTATCGACAAAATCAATAATCATGCATTGAATGAGTTAAACAAAGCAAGCATTAAGCAAAGAGGAAAAACCCTAACTAATGATGAAAGAAAGCATAAATCTTAGATTAAGATGCAAGCAAAAATTCCATATATAAAAGCTTCAAAAGATTACATTGATTCCCCAACAAACATACAAGGTTTAGTTCACCATATTCATGGTGAACCTAGATGAACAATAATGAAAGAATGAAGGATAAAACCCTAGAAAGGTGAAGAGGTAGCCTGAGCATCCAAGATCCTCCTTCAAAGGGGTGGAAGAGAGACAGTTTGCTTCGTTTCTGCCAAAGATACAAACCCTAGGACGTCCTAAAGCTTATATACTATTCTAAAATTACAGAAAATCTAGGCCCAAGCCCATAAGTGTGCCGCTCAGCGGTAAAATACCGCTCAGCGGTGAGTGCGCGTCTCGTTTCTTCCCCTCAGCGGCCATTTTGCCCCTCAGCGGACCTCCCCTGACTTCCTGAGTGCCGCTCAGCGGTAAAGTGTCGCTGAGCGGTGACTTCGGCTTCTCCTTTTGCACTCTTTGATTTCTTTTCTGATTCCATCTCTCTCCTTCTTCACTTCTTTCACTAAATTCACCTTAAAACCTGCACAAAAACACTGAAATCAAGCATAAACCTGTCCAGCTCTCTTATTTCTGAAAATATGGATAAAAGCATGATTTCAAGCTAGTTTCTAAGTATAAAGGTTGCTTTTAGTGTCAATTTTAAGCATGAAAATAACAGTTTTTCAACTGTTATCACCAGATCTATTCCTTTGGAAGTGTCCTCCTGGTATACATAGTACTCTCTCCACATCCTCATAATCAGCACCTTCCTCCATGGAAAGAGCAAACTGGCACTGCTCACCAGCCCACACAGTGTCCAGGAAATTATTGATAGAATCAGGATCATACTTGATAGCATGGCCTCTGACATAGCCCAAATAATTCTCAACTGGATAATCACCAATCTTCTTTGCATTGGTGTAGAATTCCTTTACCACAGCTATGTTGGCAGGTGCAGGATAGGTGGCTAGCTTTCCCCAGTCATTCCCTAACACTTGCTCTCCAAATTGAGGAGCAAAGTTAGGTATCATTCCAACCTTTCTCTCCATCAGAAGTTTCCTGTCCTGAACCACCCTAAAGTGCTTCTCATGTTTCCCAGAGAGGAACCTGCTAGAGTGGGTTGCTCTGGTTCCTTTTCCTTTCTCTTAGTTGCCATGGTTTTCAATCTCTTTCCTGAAGAGGATGCCATTCCTACATTCAAACATAAATACAAAACCACAGAACATGATGTTAATCATTGTAAGCACAGAACACAACTCCTTTCGAAGCTAAACCACCGCTGAGGGCCAGAATTTCCCCTCAGCGCCACCAGTGCCACATTCCAAAACGCATAAAACCAGAAAAACTCAAGTCTGGCAGAGTGCCGCTCAGCGGCAGTTTACCCCTGAGCGGTAACTCTGCAGAATTTTGAAAAACCTCTTTTCAAGCTGTCCTAACTCCACCCAAATGCAATTTTCAGTTTTCCAGTTCAAAATCATGCAGTTTAATCGGTTCAAACATCAATTATATCATCAAATCATGCATAGAAATCAAAACCCCTAAATCTTCATGCTTTGACAATCACATTCAAACATTCAAAATCAAGAACCCTAGAATGAACAAAATGCATTTTACTTACTTGGTTGGAGATACTAGATGCAATGAGAATGCTTCCAAGCTAAAATGCTCTCTTCCAACCCCAAACTTTGATGGCACACTAGTGAAAAAGTGAGTGGAAGAGAAGTTTTCTTAAGAGGGAAGAGTGAAAAGATGTGGAAAACCTTGGAAAAGGTATGTGGGAGTGTTTGTGCAGAGAAGAGTCTGAAAGTATAAGCAAATGCGCAGCTTAGGGTATAAAAATACCCTAATGGGCTCGGGTCCCGCTAAGGGGAACTAAAGCCCATCTGCGAGAGTACCGCTCAGCGGCACTTTCGTGATGTGCCCTTCTCCTTCTTTTCTTAACCTACGTGCCTCCTAGACATGCCCCTCACTGGTTCCCTGTAATTCAATGTTTAAAATACTTATGCAAACCCTAACTAAAATAAAACAAACAAAAACAATCAATCAACTGGGTTGCCTCCCAGGTAGCGCTTGTTTAACGTCACGAGCCTGACCCAAAATCCACCAACACCCATCAGTAGGTGTTTAAAATCTCACCAACACCCATCAGTAGGTGCTTCAAACTTACCAACACCTATCAGTAGGTGTTACAACTTAGCATCCTTCAGTAGATGCTATGTTCAGCAATATAATGTTCAACAGATTTAAAGATTACAAACCAAAGTAAAATTAAAAAGTTCTTAAAATCGACTAGGTTGCCTCCCAGCAAGTGCTCTTTTAACGTCATTAGCTTGATTCAGTAAGCTCAAGTTCCTGCTTTATAGTTGATGTTGTCATCCCACCAACTCCTCAGCTGTTTCCTGTGAACTGTTTTGGTCCTTCTAGAATGTGGAGACTCTATCTCTATCATCTCCTTCTCTTTAAAGCCCTTCACAACCCACAACTTGTTCTTGATTCTTACAGGTGTGCCAAGTTGGGGTCTCCTTTTCTCCCAGTCACCAGGAATTTCTCCTCCTCTTCCAATCTTTTCTTCCATGTGTACCTGAAACAACAAACAATCGTTACCTGCAACCTTGGGCTTTTCATCTTTATGGCTAGTCATGTGTGCATCTTGAAATGCAGCTTTATAACTAGCTTCTTCCTCCTGTGCTTGCGTCTCATCTTTGAAGACGTCTACAACCACTCTCTCCTCTCGGTCCTGGAGCACCACTATACCTTCATTTACATCAATGATAGCTCTGGTCGTTTTCATAAACGGTCTTCCAAGTATGATAGGTATCTTCTCTGTCTCCATCTTCATCACCACAAAGTCTGCCAAGTGGTACTCAAGTGGTATTCAGAGCATAGGTTCTAACTTGAACCGTGAGATAAGTGGTTTCATCTTTCATTTTCTAAACTGTCATTCAATTCCTTCTATGTCTTGTGGTTCTTCTGAATTCTGTTTCTGTTTCAGCATCTATGATGTGTTTAGGCTTCTATGTTTTGAGTTTTATTGATACCAGCTCTATTTGCTTGAGTCTATCATCATTTTATTCGGTTATCTCTTGCTGTTTTGAGTCATTTTAATCATTTGAGTTTTGTCTTAGTCATGTTTGGTTAATTTGCTGTTTTTGTCATCAAATCTGGTTTTTAACCAAGTTTTACGGTTCTGAAAGTTTTGGATGTGGCTACACCAATTAAGAGCAATGAACAATCAAGAGATGAGCTCAGGTTTTTAAAATTTGCCAACCAAACTCAGATCTGCATGGTTTTTTAGTTTCTGTTCTGTTATTCCAGAAAGTGTTACTGCTGTAACAAAACTCTACTGTTCATATAGCATTGTGCACTGTTCTATTGAACAACAATTGAATGAGTTAATGTCTGAATCATTTGGAACATGAAATGATTTGATTCCAAGTGTTTTGTAATGTTGTAAGCATCAAAAATGCAGTAGCCGATCTGCAAGTGTTTTTGAGTTAAAAATTCTGCATAATTTGAGTTGGATTGGTACTAGATCATTGCCAATCATTTTTAAGTTGATTCTGCTGTTTTGAGCAACTTTCAAATACCATTTTCAGACTCTTTTTGATGTTTTTAATCCAGAATCAAAGCCAATCTACATTTTGAACCTTGTGGTTGTGAATTTGAGCTGAAAATGACCACTACAGTATTCCAATTTTGTTACACAGTTATTTAGCTCATTATATCTGTTTCTGCAAGTCCTCACTCATCATTGAAACATGTTTAAGTCATTGGAATGAGCATATAAACTGTACTGTGCATTTGGTCAATTTTTCTGGGTAGATTTTGCTGGCTGCCAAGAGCTATGCAGTAAATTTTTGGGTCCAAAATTTCAAAATTTGGCTGTTTGATTCAATAAGAGTGGATGTAGTAAAAGCCATTGGTCCATAAAATATCCAAAGTTCAAGTTAAAAAGAGTGATTAAAACATTAAAAGGCAGAATAGGACCAATACATCCTGATTTCGAAATTCTGGTTGCACCTTTGAACATTGTTGTCAAAAATTAATGCAAGTTCATTGAGACATTTCAACAAACAGTTTGGTCCACTTTCATTGCATAGCTATTTCGTGCTTGATTTTGGTTTCTGGTCTTTTATTGCGTTTTAAATCTGTTCTAGAGCCATTCCTAAGATCATTTTGATGTGCCACCGTGATTGATAGCCATTTAATTGCTTGCTTTCTGAATTTTGAACACTCTGCACACCATCTGTTTGACAAAAGTCTTGGTGTTGCTGTCACTTGGATGTGATTTTGCTGGCAATTGTGGTGGTAGTTTCTGTGATTAACTGGTTTGTTGGATAGGTGAACTATAATTCAAATGGCTCATTGCAAGTGGAAGCATCAAAGGAAGTTCAATTGGTGAAGAAAGTTATTGAAGTTGGTTCTTGAAGAAGGAAAGGCCGTGATCAATTCTGTCCAGAATTGTCCGACCAGCAACTTGCAGCAGAGTTCTATTATGCAGAAAATTAATCTCCTTGTTTAAGCACTTTGCAACTGAGAGAATTGTTTGGAATCCAGTAGATTCGAGTTCTTTGAGAGCAACCAAAGCTGCACACATTGTTTCCTTAGCCTATTTTAACTTTTTCCTTTCCAATTTACCAAATTTTCTTTGTATTTCCCATTGGTTTCTTTGGTTGTATGTTCCAAATCCAAGCAAGTGAGGTGCTAGAGTTCACAAGTGCTCTTCCCTCATTTGTAACTAGACTCAAAGAAGTCTCACAACCTAAAATTGAGTAGTCGGTGAGTGTGTCTTAGATCCAAAGTCTAAGCCTCACCTAGGAGACCTCACTTTAATTGTTTTTCCAATTTTCGACTAGATAGCATATATCTTGTGCGAATAGGAAGCTCTCTTAGGGGTCCGAATTTAGAGTTAGGTTGTGTTCTTTCTTTGCTTTGTGTTTTCTTTATTGTCTTAAGACTTAAGTGGATTTAAGAGTGATTTTGATCTAAGGACTCTAGTAAGTAACCAGAAGCATATTTGGCAAGGATAAGGCTTGGTACTTAAGCATTCCTAGTGAATCACCTCCCTTACCTGGAATATTGCTTTCAAGTGAAAATCTATAGTCTTTACTTCAAGAATAACATTTAAATCCATCATAATGTCTAGAAGGCATTCTCCTAGGATTAGTGATAGTGAAAAAGAACATTTTTCTCTTCAAACTTTAGTTAATGAATTCAAGGAAATAAGAAGAGAAATGAATGAAGAGAAAGTCAATAGAGAGCTTCAAAATGATGTTATTCAAGATGAGTTGAGATTGATAAGGGAAAGTAAGTCTAGGGGAAGTCAGAGTGAAAACTCTCAAGAGGGAGGGATGTCTTTGAGTCTGGGTGATTATTACCCTCATCAGCCTTCTACTTCTAGGAGGCATAGGAGAAATTCTCATGCACCCCCACCCCCTAAAGAAGTCAATCTTGTGTTGCCTCACTTCCATGGGAAGGACAATGTAGAGGCTTATCTTGATTGGGAGATGAAGGTAGAACAATTGTTTGAATGCCACCAAGTGAGTGAAGAGAGGAAGGTCTCTCTAGCTACCCTAAGCTTTCAAGGGTATGCAATGTACTGGTGGACTGCCTCGGTCAAAGAGAGGCTTAGACATCAAGCCCCTCCCATCCACTATTGGAATGATCTCAAGTCTGCCCTTAGGAGGAGACACATTCCCTCCTACTACAATAGAGAACTCATGGATAAACTCCAAAGGTTACAACAAAGGTCTATGACAGTTTAGGAATATAGACAAAAGATGGAGTTGTATATGATGAGGGCAGGCATAGTAGAAGGTCCAGAAATTACTTTAGCTAGATTTTTAAGTGGGCTCAATTTTGACATAAGAGATAGGGTTGAACTTCTACCTTATATAGATTTGAATGATCTTGTTCAAATGTGTATAAAGGTAGAACAACAAAACTTGAGAAAATCTTCTTCTAAAAGAATTCAAGTTCAACCTACTTTTGAAAAGAAAATTTTTAAAGAAAAAGAGCCATTTAAACCTCTAGCCAAAATAGAAGAGAGACCCAAGAAAGAGACACCCTCACACACCAGAACAAGTGAAATCAAATGCTTCAAATGTCTAGGAAGGGGTCATGTAGCTACTCAATGTCCTACAAAAAGAAACATTATTTTGAAAGGCAAGGACATTTATAGTAGTGAAAGTGACACCCCAACTAGTACAAGTGAGAGTGAGGAAGAAGAGAGGGAAGAGGAAATATATGCTGATGATGGGCAACTTCTCATGGTGAGAAGGATACTTAGCAACCAACCAAGTCTTGAACACCTATCACAAAGAGAGAACATCTTTCACACAAGATGTAAAATTCAAGAAAATCATTGTTCTCTCATTGTTGATAGTGGGTATTGTTGCAATTGTTGTAGCACAAGGTTGGTTGAGAAGTTGAAGCTTGATATTATACCTCATCCAAAGCCTTATAAACTTCATTGGCTAAATGAAGATGGGGATATAATAGTCAAGAATCAAGTGAAGTTGGCATTTTCCATTGGGAATTTCAAAGATGAAGTTTTATGTGATATAGTTCCCATGGAAGCATGTCATGTGTTATTGGGGAGACCATGGCAATTTGATCATCAAACTATCCACCATGGTCTAACCAATACCATCACTATCCATCAAAAGGACAAGAAGTTTGTGCTTCATCCTTTGACTCCTACCCAAGTGGCTAAGGATCAAGCACAAATGAAGATTTTAAGAAAGCAAGAACATGACCAAAAGAAAAAGTCAAAAAGAAAGGAAGGTATAGAGATAAATGTACCACCTAAGGTCACTCAACATGAAGTACTTTTAAACAAAAAGACTCTACTCAATACACTTCAAGTTGAGCAACCTTCATACCTTCTTCTTTGTCAAGGGACACTTACATGCATATCTAGTGATCCAAAGACTTCAAATCTTTCTCCAACCATTCAAAAACTTTTGAAAGAATTTGATGATCTATTTCCAAAAGAAATTCCAAAAGGGCTTCCACCCATCAGAGGAATAGAACATCAAATTGATTTCATTCCAGGGGCAATTCTTCCTAATAGGCCAGCCTATAGGACAAACCCCCAAGAAACTAAGGAGATTGAGACACAAGTCCAAGAGTTGCTAGATAAAGGCTTAGTTCAAAAGAGTCTAAGTCCCCTGTGCTGTACCAGTGTTGCTTGTACCAAAAAAAGATGGAAAGTGGCGCATGTGTTGTGATTGTAGGGCTATCAACAACATCACACTCAAATATAGACATCCCATTGGCTTGATGATATGTTGGATGAATTGCATGGAGCACAAATATTTTCAAAGGTAGATTTAAAAAGTGGATATCACCAAATAAGAATTAAAGAAGGTGATGAATGGAAAACTGCCTTTAAGACCAAGTTTGGATTATATGAATGGCTAGTTATGCCTTTTGGTCTTACAAATGCTCCAAGCACATTCATGAGACTTATGAATCATGTTCTTAGGGATTGCATTGGGAAGTTTGTAGTTGTCTACTTTGATGACATCTTGGTATATAGTCAAAACTTGCAAACTCATGAAAATCATTTGAGAGTTGTTTTAACAATTCTTAGAAAACACAAATTGTTTGCAAATTTTGACAAGTGTACCTTTTGTGTTGATAGTGTCATATTTTTGGGATATGTAGTCACCAAAAATGGGGTTCATGTGGATCCAGAAAAAATAAAGGCCATCCAAGATTGGCCTCATCCAAAGAATGTAGGAGAAGTAAGGAGCTTCCATGGGTTGGCAAGCTTTTATAGAAGATTTGTTCCTAACTTCTCTAGTATTGCTTCACCCCTCAATGAGTTGGTGAAAAAAGATGTTATATTCCATTGGGGGGATAAACAACAAAAGGCTTTTGAGCTACTCAAAGAGAAGCTCACACAAGCACCCATTCTAGCTTTGCCAAATTTTTCCAAAACTTTTGAGCTAGAATGTGATGCTTCAGGATTTGGCATAGGTGCAGTATTATTACAAGAAGGACACCCAATTGCATACTTTAGTGAAAAACTTCATGGTGCCTCTTGTAATTACCCCACCTATGACAAAGAACTCTATGCACTTGTGAGGGCTCTTCAAACTTGGGAACATTACCTTGTTGCCAAGGAGTTTATCATTCACAGTGATCATGAATCACTTAAGTATTTGAAGAGTCAACACAAGTTACAAAAGAGGCATGCTAAGTGGTTGGAATTCATTGAACAATTCACTTATGTTATTAAATACAAGAAAGGAAAATCCAATGTGGTGGCTGATGCTTTGTCAAGAAAAATTAATCTATTAGCCACATTGGGAGCTCAAATTCTTGGATTTAATAACATTCTTGAATTATATTCACAAGATCTTGATTTTGCTCATATCTATGAGGAATGTCTCAATAAGCCTCAAGGAGGATTCTATGTGAAAGAAGGGTATCTTTTTAAAGAAGGAAAAATTTGCATTCCTCAAGGTTCACATAGAAAACTCCTTGTTAAAGAGACACATGAGGGAGGTTTAATGGGGCATTTTGGGGTAGAAAAAACCCTTGGCATGTTGAAAGAAAAATTCTTTTGGCCTCACATGAGAAGGGATGTTCAAAGGCATTGCTTTAAGTGTATAACTTGTTTAGAAGCTAAATCTAAATCAATGCCTCATGGACTGTATACTCCTTTGAATGTTGCTTCCACCCCTTGGGAAGAGATAAGTATGGATTTTGTGTTAGGTCTTCCCAAAACTTCTAGGGGTTTTGATTCTATCTTTGTGGTGGTAGATAGATTTAGCAAAATGGCTCATTTTATACCTTGCCACAAAGTAGATGATGCAAGCAACATTGCAAAGTTATTCTTTAGAGATGTGGTTAAACTTCATGGGTTACCTAAGGTAATAGTTTCGGATAGAGATACAAAATTTCTTAGTCACTTTTGGGGGACCTTATGGTCTAGATTAGGGACTAAGTAATCTTTTTCTACTACTTGCCATCCTCAAACAGATGGTCAAACTGAAGTAGTCAATAGATCTCTTTCCACTTTACTAAGGGTAGTTCTTAAAGGAAATCACAAATCTTGGGATGAGTACCTACCTCATGTTGAGTTTGCCTACAATAGAGTAGTTCATGGAACTACTAAATTGTGTCCTTTTGAAGTTGTTTATGATTTTAATCCTTTGACACCCATGGATTTAATACCCCTTCCAAATTCTATTGAGTTTATTCATCAAGATGGGGTATCTAAATCTAAATTTATCAAAGATTTACATCAAAGGGTTAAAATTCAAATTCAACAACAAAATGAGAAATATGCCAAGAAACATAATAAGGGCAAGAAAGAGTTAATCTTCAATGAAGGAGATTTAGTTTGGATTCATCTTAGAAAGGAAAGATTTCCTCAACTAAGAAAATCCAAACTCAATCCTAGAGGAGATGGACCTTTTAGAGTGATAAGGAGGATTAATAACAATGCATATCAACTTGATCTTCCTCCTGAATATGGTGTTCATGCTACCTTCAATGTATCTGATCTTAAACCTTTTTCAGGATTTGATAGTGAAGATGAAGACCTTTTGGATTTGAGGGCAAATCCTTCTCAAGAAGGAGGGGATGATACAAGAAGGTCTAACACCATAGGACCCATCACAAGAGGAATGGCCAAAAAGCTCCAAGATGAGTATTCTCCCCAAGGTCAAGTACTATTTGTTATCTTTGGATGGAAAATTGGAGAACAAGAAGATATGCCAAATTTGCCAAAACATGGAGAAGGGTAAAGTAGACATTTCTATACAAGAAGGGGTGTGCTTATCCTTCTATGGGGTGACATTAGTAATTGTTTTCTCCACATAAAACTCATTTGTCACGTGCTTTCTAGAAGCCACACATTTAGCACATGGGTTCAGATCTGAAACGTGTAAATTGCTTGCTTAAGCCTTGAGATTGATCTATAAAATCTCATAAGCAAAGCTTGTAGATTACTTTTGGATTGTAGTAAAGAATTTCTGCTGAAATGTTTAGCAAATTCCTTCTCCAAGAGTCACTTCTTAGCTTGATCTCCATTGCAACTTTCTTCCACTCTAGGAAGCCTTCTGAGTTGTGAATCACCTCTCCAAGCTAGCCTCCATATCCATTCACCATAAACACTAACAATCCGCTGCTACACATCCAAAGATCCTAGCCAATCTGATCCTGAAATTCCAAGTCTGCACAACCATCTGCAGCAGCCTTCCAAGTCTCCCTGCGCCTCCAATCTCACCGCTCATCTTCTCTACATCTCCTAAGATGTATCACCTATGGTACAAGGGATAGAAAAACTGCCTGGGTCTGTTGCTTTAGGAGGGAATGGCTCTTTTTTAACAGTTATACACTCCTTTGCCTCATCATCTCTACGTCTCTTCTTTGTAGAGATTTCTTCATTAGATTTAGTGTAAACCGTAATCTGTTGTAGAATCTGTTCCCAAGGTGCATCATGATCCACCATGTTGAATAATTCTGTGAAGTCCAGTTGTTTCCCTTGATGGATTGGAAAAGGAAAAGTGTTATTGCTCTCTATTTCTCTTCTCTCTTTTGTATCTAACTCAACTTTCTCATCATCAACACTCTCTACCACCTTGCACTCTTCTCTGGGGTTAACCTCAGTATTAGCCCCAAAATTTCTATTTGGCCTTTCTTCCACCTGTTTGGTGATCTGCCCCATCTGAGTCTCCAGATTTTTGATAGCAGCTTCAGTGCTCTTCTGTGTAGACTCAATCTTCTGTATGAAATTGTTGAGAGTTTCCTCCATCCTCATGGACCTTTCATTAAGCATAGATAATTGTTGCCATAAGGTGGGTTGCTGCTGCTGCTTATTATATTGACCAGCTTGCCCAGTTTGCCCTTGACCAATACTTGGGTGTGGTTTCCACCCCTGATTGTAGCTTCCTTGACGGTACTTATTGGTCATGTAGTTTGCATCCTCTATGGCTTCAACTGGAAAGGCACATTGACCATTGATATGGTCGCCTCCACACAATTCGCACAACTAGGTTTGTACCTGTGCAACAGTTTTCAACTCTTTGGGTAATTGTGCAAGAGTTTTAGTCAGAGTCCCCAGCTGTTGAGTTAGAATTTTGTTTTGAGCTAGCAGGGCGTCATGTGTCTGTAATTGGAGGACTCCTTTTTGCATAGGAGCTCCTCTCTCACTGTGTAGCTCATTATCACTAGTAGCCATGTTTTCTATAATTTCTGTTGCTTCCTCTGGAGTTTTCCATTTAATATTGCCTCCTGCTGAGGCATCCAGCATCATCTTGGTTTGTGAACCAAGCCCTCCAAGGAAAGTTAAGACTACTTCCTGATCTTCAAAGCCATGCGTGGGTGTTTTTCTTAGCAACCTTTTATACCTGTCCCATGCATGCCCTAGTGATTCTTCCATGCCCTGTTTAAATGAAAAAATCTCTTGCTTGCCTTTTGTCACCTTAGATTGTGGGAAGTACTTGTTTAAAAATTTTGTGACCACTGCTTCCCACTCTGTGAAACTTTCTTCTGGGAAATAATTCAACAAAGCTTAGCATTGCCTCCCAATGAGAAAGGAAACAAGCTAAGTTTGATAGCTTCGTCTGGCACCCCATTAATCTTTACTGTGTTGCAAATCTCATTGAAGGTAGTGAGGTGCTCATATGGGCTTTCATGAGATAACCCATTGAATTGGTTGCTTTTCACCAGTTGAATTAGTGCTGGTTTGACCTCCATATTAGCTGCATTGACTCTAGGTCTAGCTATACTATTAAAGTGCTGAGGTCCAACTATATTGGTGTAGTCAGCAAGAGTTCTTCTAACATTGTTGTTCTCCATATTTTCTGTGCTATGAACAGAACCTTGTGGTGATGATTGTAAGAGAGTTTCTGGAGAAGGGAAAAGTTCTCTAGATGTTCGGATTCTTCTCCTCCGTCTACTCTCGTCTAGACCTTCAAGCAGAGGTTCTGTTGTTTTCTTGCTCCTTGTTCTAATTGCTTCCTGTATACACAAGAAAACAAAACCCTAGAAAATATTTGTTAGCACAAAAAGATATAGGAGAAGATAAAAGATTCAGAAGATAAAATAAAATAAGATAGAATAAAATAAAATAAAATAAAATCTAATCTAATCAAATAAAATAAAATAAAATAAAATCTAATCTTATCAAATAAAATAAAATAAAATAAAATAAAATAAAATAAAATCTAATCTAATCAAATAAAATAAAATAAAATAAAATCAAATCAAATAAGATAAAATAAAAACCAAAAAAATAAAAACAGAAAATAAAAACAGAAATTCAAAATTAAAGTCAAAGATAATCAATAATCACACAAATTAACTAGTTAAACCACGAGTCCCCGACAACGGCGCCAAAAACTTGATGGACAAATTTATGATCACCAAAATATGATGTCACAAACTTGTTGAACAATCGACAAGTATGACCGAATCGTTTCAAGTAATAAACTCGGTAAGACCAAGTATCGTTCTCCCAAAGGACTCACGACCTAGTTTAGTTATGTGATTCTTTGATTAGCTAAGACTTAAGGACGAAATAATTGGATTGTATTATGCAAAAGACGAAAACAAACATGTATGCATGAGGTTTTGATCAATGGCAAAAGCAAAAGACAAATACTTTCAATGAAATATATGGATGAATATGTTGTTGGGGGTCAATTTCATCTCATCCACTCTCATATATTTTAGGAATTCAACATTCAAATCATCATTGTTAATGCCACTCTCTAAATTACCTTGTCAAGAAGGCCTATCCCTAATTACGAGTTCATACGATTCCTAGCATTCCTAATAATTAGTTCTCTTAGCACAGGAGCTTAACGACAACCAATATAATATTGGTAGAGATTCCCCGGATCTAGACTTCCCCGTACGTTCCCGTATCGACAAAATCAAGAATCATGCATTAAATGAGTTAAACAAAGCAAGCATTAAGCAAAGAGGAAAAACCCTAACTAATGATGAAAGAAAGCATAAATCTTAGATTAAGATGCAAGCATAAATTCCATATATGAGAGCTTCAAAAGATTACATTGATTCCCCAACAAACATACAAGGTTTAGTTCACCATATTCATGGTGAACCTAGATGAACAATAATGAAAGAATGAAGGATAAAACCCTAGAAAGGTGAAGAGGTAGCCTGAGCATCCAAGATCCTCCTTCAAAGGGGTGGAAGAGAGAGTGTTTGCTTCGTTTTTGCCAAAGATACCAACCCTAAGACATCTAGGTCTTTAAATAGGACATAAAAATCATAGAAAACGGGTCCAGGCCCAAACAGATCATAAAATCGCATAAAACTGGCCCAAAACTCGTCTGGTTGACTTTTTTTATATTCTGGTTGACTGGTTGACTGGTTGACTTTTCTGGTTGACTGGTTGACTTTTCTGGTTTCTGGTTGACTTTTCAGCACACCAATAATTCGGTACTTCAATTCTTCTTTCAAATCATTCAATTAGCCTACAAAATAAAGGGAATCTTGCACAAAACCATTAAATTCACTTTCAACTCTCTTATTCACAAAACTAAAGCAAAAATATGAGTTCAAGCTAGTTTCTAAGTCTTAAAGGTTGCTTTTGGTATCAATTTTAAGCATAAAAATAAGAGTTTTACATATACTACTCTATAGAGCTATTACCAATGAGTTTCACCCTATCACTTCCAAGGTCCATTCACATATTAGGCCAAGGAAATATTCTACTCTAGTTAAGTGTGAATGGTTATTAAAGTGTTAGATACATTCTTACTTGAATACATACATCAATGCATACACTAAAAAAACACAACAATAGGATTTTCCCATGAAATTCCTTAAATCACAACAACTCATATTTTTACTTCAAACCTTGCTACTTAATCCAGATTTACGGTTAAAAATCAAAACCGTATAACACATTTATAAAATGTTTTGGATTTTAAGAATAAAACTACAACTTCCTCAAAGCTCCAAATGTTCTTACGTTAAATTAAATATGATTTAATCAAGAATGTAATGCAAAAAAATAAATGATTAAAAAAGTTATACACCAAACAAACAATATAAGTTAAAATTGCCAATAACCTAAACTATAAGAATCTTACGTGCAAAGCTCCTTTAATTATAAACTTTCAATCAAAAATCAAACAGTCACAGTAAAAAAACTATATGTTTAAAACTAACTATCAAAACTACAGTTTGATCTGATAATTAACAAAGCGAAAATAGTAATTTTTTGAAATGACTCATAACAGATAATGGACTAGCCTCAGTGTTGGGAAAGTGGTGTCCAACACCAGCTACTCAATAGAAGAAACTAATTAACATATTAAAAGATAGAAAATACCTGAAAAAAAAACTCTAAATAAATAATTTTTAGAATATTTTAAAATAAGACTTCTACTTATATTAAAATACTTTAATATTATAATAATGAATCTCATTATTTTAAACTATTATCATATCTAAAATACTATTTTTTTATCGTTACAATTCTTTTTAACAGTAGAGTTCAAAAATTACGTTTTCATATAAATAAAAGAAGCTATTTTTAATTCTATTACTACATCTTTCATTCTGTTTTTATTTTTTAATTATTTTAAAATTTAAGAATATTTCAAAGAATATAAAATGTTAATCAAACATATATTTTCGTGCATAGAAATATATTCTGACTTAGTACAATATCATAAAACATATATTCCATAAATATTACATGTTCTAATATTTTCCGTTTCTTTAACAACTCCAAGGCACATCATTATACGTAAAAGTTTCTTCTAGAATGAATAATAAATAAAATATAATAAATATTATTATATTTCATTTTTAATGTAATAAAGCGATTAAAATTTTAATGTAGTTATTTTAATTCTGTTAATTTAATTTAATTGTTAATAATTAATACTAAAAAAATCTATATTTTAAAATTAACTGTATATTAATACTAACTTTTTCTCTTTAACAGGCTCGTATAAAAATAAATTACTAGAGTTTACCCGTTCTTTCATGGAAAACCTTCTACTTACTCACCGGTCAGTTTTGCAAAAACCCTTCACTCACAGAACGTAACAAGCATACTCGCTAAGCTTCTCTGCAATGGCCGATTCCGGTCTCACTTCTAACAAGAGGGTTCCTATAAAGTCCTCAGGTGCGTTTCTATTCATCCCTAGATTGTCACTTCTCAGCAGTTCAAAGTTGAAAAAAAAAATAAAAATCAAAGACAAATGCTAAGGTTTGTAAAACTCCGTTTTTGAACTCTGACAATAAACCTAATCTAGAGATTCAATCGCGTGTTTGTTTTGTTTTGTTTTGTTTTGTTTCAGTTGGGAATGCCGCCGCCAGTAGGAGACGAGAGCATGCAGTCGCAGTTGGGAAAGAAAGGAGGGGATCGCTGATGCGAGCGAAAAGACTCTGCAGAGTGGGCATTGGTGGTGGCGATTTCGAAGTTGCCATTGACAGTGACATGTTAATTGATGAAGAGCAATCTATTTTGGAGTCTCAGACTTCAGTGGCCGTGGAAAATTTGAAATCTGCCCTTGCTTTTCAGTAAGCTCTTCCGAACTCGTTGGGTCTTCAATGTTCATCTTGCTGGAAGTGTTGGTTGTTTTGGAATTCGGCTTTGTTTGGACTTTTTGGAGAAAACTTCTCCATAAGCTTTCGGAGAAGAAAAGATGAAATTAATTTCTCTTGTAAGCTAATTATGTTTAGCTTATGGATGAGCTAATTTGGAGTTGATTTCTCCCGAAGTCTCCCCGAATTGTTTTTAGCTTATGCATAAGCTAATTTTAGCTTGTGGTGAAAGTTAATTTCAATTTTTTTTCTTATTTTCTTCTTCTGCAGTGTTTGTGGAGATGTTAATCCAAACAGAGGTGGTTGTGGTAAGACACCGAAAGAGGTATAGTAAATTATTTGTAGTTTGTGGTGAACTCAGAGGACTACTATTATGAGTAAATGGGGTCAAAGTACTTGCGACTTTGTGAAATTGTTTAATTTGAAATTGTGTAGTTGAAACGTATAATTAGCCAATAGTTTTGTTGGTCTGAGGATGTAAAACCCACCTAATGTTACGAGTCTTCTGATTGAGGTGGGATGATCTACGAATGAAGGAAACTTATACAACAAAAGATTGGTGTTTTGTTGTTTTATTTCTTTTATATTGTAGTCCTAGACTGGTCTTTTACTAAATCTTTCAGTATTGTCTTGGCTATGTTTTTATACAAACTGAGAAAGACTTAAATTGTGTCAATATAGTTCCTATATTCATTAACTTTGGCTTAAGCATTTCCTTTTACGTGTTCAATCAATAGGGGGAAGGGTGCGGTGAAGAAAAGAGTTGGGGCCCTTCAAGAATTAAGGCGTTTGCTGTCAAGATCTGAATTTCCTCCTGTTGAGTCTGCTCTTAAAGCTGGAGCTGTACCCATTCTTGTGCAGTGTCTTTCGTTTGGTTCTCCAGATGAACAGGTCTGAAGTTTCTTCTTCCTTTAAATGGTGTTCAATGTCACAGAAGGCTTACCTATGCTTGCTATGCTTATTGTATGGGATGAGTAGTGGGAAGAATATTTCTTAGAGCTTACTTATTGGGGTTAATGCCTTCTGCAGTTGCTTGAGGCAGCTTGGTGTCTCACAAATATTGCTGCAGGGAATCCAGAAGAAACAAAAGCATTGCTTCCTGCCTTGCCCTTACTTATTACTCATCTTGGGGGTGAGTGATCACTTTGAGATTCCTTTTGCCTTCACAGAAGTTAATTATTATTTTTATTTATATTTGTATATGATAAAGATTAATAGTAATTCTTATAGCTTGAATTTTTAAAGAATTGTAAGATATTGTCATATCTGAAAGGGATGGAAACATAATTATTTTTTGTAAATGTCCTCTTTTATACTCTATTCAGCATTATTATACAAAGTTGTTCTTGAAGGTTGAGACTATTTTAGTAATTTTAGTATTTACAGTTACCTTTTAAATTCATGAATGGTTTTCTTATGCAGAAAAGAGTTATCCAGCTGTTGTTGAACAGTGTGCTTGGGCTCTAGGAAATGTGGCCGGTGAAGGTGAAGAGCTTAGGAATCTTTTGCTTGTTCAAGGGGCTTTACTACCTCTTGCAAGAATGATGCTACCAGACAGAGGTTCTACTGTTAGAACAGCTGCCTGGGCTTTGTCTAACCTAATAAAGGTTTCGGATACATCAATTAAGTAACTTGCTTTTAACATATTGTTTGTTTTGATCGACCTTTTTGTTACAACTCTTTAATAATAGCTGTTCTACTTCATCCGTCTACTTGAGAATTAAACTGTAAAATAATTTTAGAGGACTTGATTGATCCCTCTCACAATCTTCTATTTATAAGAATAAATTGATACAAAAGTACCTGATAAATAGAGTAACCCTAGACACAATATAATCATGATAAATAGGGTAATCCTAGATACTATATAATCATGATAAATAGGATAACCCTTAACACAATATAATGATAAAATAGGATAAATATCCTAACACTCCTCCTCAAGCTGGAGCATACAAATTGTATGTACCAAGCTTGGAACAAATAAACTCAATTCGAGGACCCCTTAATGACTTGATCAATACATCTGCGAGTTGATCGTTTGACCCAATAAACTTAGTACATATTTCTTTAGTCAACAACTTTTCACGAACAAAATGATAATCAATTTCTATATGTTTAGTCCTCTCGTGAAACATTGGATTTGATGCAATGTGGAAAGCAGTTTGATTGTCGCAATACATCTTCATAGTATGGATGTCACAAAATTTAACCTCTTGAAGGAATTGTTTCACCCATATAAGTTCACATGTTAGTGATGCCATTGCCCTATACTCGGCTTCCGCGATTGATCTAGCTACTACATTCTGTTTCTTACTTTTCTAGGAAATAATGTTTCCTTCAAGAAAAACACAATATCCTGTAGTAGACTGTTTATGAACAGGTGAACCTGCTCAATCTGCATCACAATACCCAGAGACCTGAATGCTTCCTTTATCTTCATACAACAATCCTTGCCCGAGAGCCTTCTTTACATACCTTAGAATGCGAATGAGAGCATTCCAATGGTCAACACATGGAGCCTGCATTAACTGACTAACCACTCTAACTACAAAGGATAGATCTGACCTTGTAATAGTAAGATAAATCAGTTTTCCAACCAGCCTCTTATACCTCTCTGGATCAGAGAATAATTCACCTTCTTCTGTCCTTAATTTTTGGTTTCGGTTCATGGGACTGTTTACCGGTCTACAATCAATCATGCCTGTTTCTTGTAATATATCAAGAGCATACTTTCTCTGGGAGATTACAACTCCATCTCTTGATTGCGCTACTTCAATGCCTAAGAAGTATTTGAGACTTCCAAGATCCTTGGTTTGAAAATGTCTACACAAGTACTCTTTTAGTTGAGATATTCCAACAACATCATTTCCTGTAATGACAATATCATCAACATATACTATTAAGTAAACACATTTCCCGAGAGAAGAATGACAGTAAAAAACTGAATGGTTTGCTTCACTGCGTTTTAGCCCAAATTTTTGAACAATGGAGCTAAACATTCCAAACCAAGCACGTGAGGATTGCTTGAGGCCATATAGAGATCGATGCAATTTGCATAACATACCAGACTCCTCCTGAGCAACAAACCCAGGAGGTTGCTCCATATAAACTTCTTCCTCAAGATCACCATGTAGGAAGGCATTCTTGATATCCAATTGATAAAGTGGCCAATGACGAATGATTGCCATGGTAAAGAAGAGGCGAATAGTAGTCATCTTAGCTACAGGAGAGAAAGTGTCACAATAATCAAAACCATAAACCTGAGTGTAATCTTTTACAACAAACCGAGCTTTGAGCCGATCAATTTCACCATCAGGGCTGACTTTAACTGCATACACCCATCGACAACCAACCGCCTTTTTGCCTGGGGGAAGAGGTACCAGTTCCTAAGTATTACTGTGGTCAAGAGCCTGCATTTCTGCAATCATAGCTTGTCGCCATCCAGGATGATCAAGTGCTTCTTTCATATTCTTGGGTATAACAACAGAGAACACTGAGGATAAAAGAGAAAAATAGGAGGGCGACAATCGATGATAGCTTAGAAAATTATAAATGGGATGAGGGTTTCGAGTGGAACGAGAACCTTTTCTGAGGGCAATAGGCCATGTTAAATCATTTTCACCAGGAGGCATGGGAGGAGGTGATGAGGGAGAAGAATCTGAAGTAGGAGATTCACCATTGTCTTAGGGAGGTGGACTATTCATTGGGACCCTGTGTGGGATGATCTCAGTATGTGGAGAAACGAGTGTAGAAGGATTGTGATCAAGACTTGGAATGACATAGACAGTGGAGCTATTTGACTCAGCCATTGGAATAGGAAGGACCTGCTGGAGGATAGAAACATCCTGAACAGATGGAGAGAAGTAAGGAGTCTGTTCAAAGAATGTGACATTGGCCGACATGTAATACTTCTGAGTTTCAGGAGAGTAACACCAATATCCTTTTTGAAGTCGATAATAGCCTAAGAAGACACATTTGAGAGCGCGAGCGGAGAGTTTGTCTACACTTGGAGACATGTCATGAACAAAACATACACAACCAAACACTCGGGGAGATGTATGAAAGAGAAGAACATTAGGAAACAAAATGGAGAAAGGGACTTTATTATCAAGAGAGGAGGAGGGAATCCTATTAATAAGATAACATGCAGTTAAGATGACATCCCCCAGTGATGGACAAGAATATGGGCATCAAGCAAAAGGGTACGAGCAGTTTCAACCAAGTGTCTATTTTTGTGTTCTGCTATACCATTTTGCTGCGGTGTATGAGGACAAGTAGACTGATGTAAGATACCGTGGGAACTCAAGATGGTAGAAAAGGAGGATGAGAAATACTCTTTTGCATTATCACTTCTTAATATTTTGATTACTTGACCAAATTGATTCTTGATTTCATTCAAAAAAGATGTAAAGATAGCCAACAATTCAGAACGATTTTTCATAAGATAAACCCAAGTACATCTTGAATATTCATCAATAAAGGTAACAAAATATCTAAAACCAAATGAGGAAATACAACTAGGTCCCCATATATTAGAATGGATGATGGAAAAACTAGAATTACATATTGATTGAGACCTTTTAGGAAAGGAAGATCTAACATGTTTTCCTAATTGACATGACTCACATTCTAAGGTTAGGAGACAACTAAGTTCAGGACACATCATTTTTAATTTGGACAAATGGAGATGGCCAAGTCGATCATGTAGCACTTTAGGATTAGGAGCAACAACACAGGACACCCTTGGACGATATCCAAAATGGTATAATCCGCCAACTTCATATCCTTCTCCAATCTATCTCCCTGAACCATGCTCCTGTATAACAAAAGATTTATGATCAAAGGTTATTGAACAATTTAACATTTTGGTCAACTGGCTTAGGGAAATTAAATTAAAAGGACAATTAGGGACAAAAAGGACTGAGTTGAGATTGAGGGAGGGAGACAAAGAAACATGGCTGACTCCTTTGGAGGAAGTTTTAGATCCATTTGCAAGGGTTATGAAATGAGGTTTTTCTCGAAAGGAAATAAATGAGAACAAAGAGGTATTACTAGAAATGTGATCAGGAGCACCTTAGTCAATTACCCCTGAATTTTGACCTTCCATAGATTGAGAAACGCAGGCGGTTGATGTACTGGGAGATTGAGATGGTTGTGCCAAGCTATTAGACTTTAATCTTAAATACTCTTGATATTCATCCTCAGAAAACATAGAAGTGGAAGTTTCCGTCTTCGAAGTGGAAGTTTCAGTCTTCGAAATATTGGCGGTTTTGGAAGGGAAACCATGTAAGGAGTAGCAATTCTCTTGAGTATGACCCATCCTTTTATAGTATGTGCATTAAGGACGTCTCTGACCTCCTCGTCCTCCTCTAGTGCCACGTCCTCCTCTTCCTCGTGTGGCAACCATGACAGATGGTTCCTCTAGTTCATGTGCTTCTTGAGTTTGAGGTACCGGGACACGCAAAAGGCGAGTGGTCAATGTTTCCATAGAGGGGACCTCAT
The DNA here is from genome assembly GCF_029865625.1 of Vigna umbellata. Lineage (NCBI taxonomy): Eukaryota > Viridiplantae > Streptophyta > Magnoliopsida > Fabales > Fabaceae > Vigna > Vigna umbellata. Next base: position 5,471,401 of record NC_142174.1, on the reverse strand, counting down.
GACTAGTTAGAATTTGATCTCTGAGATGATCAAAATCGGGATGTAGGACATGAAGGATCAACACCATGTAAAATTTGTCTAGTTTCTTTTTGATATCCTCTAATGGGTCCACTTCCAAAAACATTCTGAGTTCTTCGACAGCAGATTGGGCTTCAGCCATGAAGGACACCATATCATGGTCTGCCATTTTAAGTGATGCAAGCTTGTTCGTAGTGTCATAAAGATGTTGAATATCGTTGGCATAAATGCTTTGGGCTTTCTTCCTAAAAGAGTGACAAGTTTTGAAAGCCCTCAAAGATACAAGAAGTTTGGGTTCCACTAATTGCCATAACAGGGCACACAACTGGAAATCTGCTTGTTTCCACTGATCAACTTTTTCAGTAGGCACATGGCTTCCATCTCGCTCAAGGTGGTCATAATGCCCTTGGCCAAGTAACCACATTTCAACGACAAAAGACCATGATAGATAATTTTTTCCATTTAGCTTCTCGGAGGTAATTGATGGACTTCCGGACAAAGAAAGAGTACTGCCAGATGCCATTCCTGAAGAAGACGAATAGTACCAGCGAGGAACAAGAAATCCCTAAGGGTTTAGACGAACGGAACTATGACAGCGATGGCGGACGGTGGCCGGCGACGGGCAACGGCGGACGGTGGCGGGCGACGGGCAACGGCGGACGGTGGCGGGCGACGACAGATTGTGGTGTCGGACATATATTATGAGACAGAAACCAGAGCGGGATCGACCCGCTCTGATACCAACTTGAGAATTAAACTGTAAAATAATTCTAGAGGGCTTGATTGATTCCTCTCACAATCTTCTATTTATAAGAATAAATTGATACAAAAGTACATGATAAATAGGGTAACCCTAGACATAATATAATCATGATAAATAGTGTAATCTTAGACACAATATAATTATGATAAATAAGATAACCCTTAACACAATATAATGATGATAAAATAGGATAAATATCCTAACATGTCTAACCGTATTCGTGGTCCATTTGCTTGTATGGGTTATGTTGTGATTTCTTTTGCATTGTGATTTGTGTAAGATGTAGCATTCCATATGCATTTTTTATTTGTGAACATGTGTGTTTGCCATGACATGATTTCCTTTTTGGAAACTTAACATGACTTTAGTATGTTTGCATGCAGGGCCCAGATCCTAAAGCTGCTACAGAACTCGTTCGTGTTGATGGAGTATTAGAGGCAATCATTCGGCACTTGAGGAAAGCGTGAGTATTACTTTGCGACTACTTGTTGTATTATCTTGGTCATTTCTTAGTCTGTAGCAATGTTAGCTGTGGTCTGATTTCTGGCAACAATGTGAATTGAATTAATATCAGTGAAAACCTTCCCAAGTATTGTGCCATGTCGTTCCTCATTAAACTATTTCTTATTGATGTTAGCAAAATTATCTCTGTAATTTCTGGCAACAATGTGAATTGAATTAATATCAGTGAAAACCTTCCCAAGTATTGTGCCATTTCATGCCCCATTAAACTATTTCTTATTGATGTTAGCAAAATTATCTCTGTAATTTCTTAGACTGTAGCAGTGTTAGCTTTGGTCTGATTTCTGGCAACAATGTGAATTCAATTAATATCAGTGAAAACCTTCCCAAGTATTGTGCCATTTCGTTCCCCATTAAACTATTTCTTATTGATGTTAGCAAAATTATCTCTGTAATTTCCTGACTTGTTTGGATGAAGTCCTTGAAACTGAAATTTGTGTGCCTATAACTTGTATGCTTATAAAGTTCACTTTTCTATAGGTTTATTATGAGCTTAAAGACAGAAGTGATGATAGTTCAAATCCTCTTTAGAATTATGTGTAACATCGCAAAATATAGTATAATTTACATAATAGAATATTTACATGAAATGATATGATAGACCACTTATTCACTTAGTATTAAAGTGTTAACAGTACAATTATCCCAAAATAACTATAAAATAACATTAAGCAGAAACCTATTCTAATACAAAACTATGTACAAGACCGAACGGTCAGTACTAAACTGGTGGATCCTCTCCTTCCAGAGCTTGCTCCACCGAGACCTCTTCTCCTTCTACTCACATCCACCGGATTATCATTGCAAAGGATAAACCGAACGGGTAAACATGAAAAAATAGAAAAGCAAGGTAAGATAGTGTAATTTAATAATCATGTTAACATATAATTCAATAAACAGATAAAACACTCATACACATGCATAAAACATATACACACATATTGACCGACCACTTTAATTAGACTGTCTGGACTGGTATGAATACGTAGTTTTGGCCGTTCGTGCACTCGTGGGTGTAGTAACTAGAAACCTATCAGCTGCCACACGAGGTTAGCCCGTTATACCTCACCTAAGGTCTTCCCCCTTAGACTAGAGTTTCCTGCTATTCTCACGACATGAATTACCCATCTCTACTTAAGACTTGGTAACCATTGAATGTTTGGATGAACGCCGTGGATTTCACTATCCATATTCATACCATACTATTACCATGAAAACCAACCACTGAGACATTCCTCATTGGAATTCTCTTTTATATCTAACTTTAGAAATCTCATACCACACTACAATATCAACATTATTTCTCATGCATAATACCTTTAAACCTCTGAATTAAACACTCAAAGTACATTATAAATTTAGACCGAATACTTAGTGTAAGACCGAACGGTCTTTCACTATCCATAGAACGGTTCATACTAGATAATGTTGAAGAAGTGGCCAAACACTATTACTGACTGACTACTAGAAGTAAGATCGAATACTATAATATTCCTATTCTAAAACAAGGCCAAGAACCAATATTAACCAAACACCCCAACGAAATCGAGTAACAATGTAGACCGATTTCTAAAAGAATATCGAGCCCCACTAAGGGATCGAACTCTAGTGTAGGACCAAACGCTACAACAGTGTGACGGTTAGGTTCCTGAGTTAGAAACCTTACTAAGACAACCCAATCACACACACAAACAAGAATCAACACTGTAAAAAGAATGGGTATCTGTATTGATATTCAAAGAAAGTACACATATAGCGCTAATGGAGGCCTAATCCCCCTCTTAGCCCTAGCGGAGGCCTAATCCCCCTCATAAGGTTCAAGACCTGTCTATACTCAAAAAAATGACTCCCTTCACAGAATTACCAAAAGGCTTATTTATACTCTCTCTCCCCCTAACAGCCTAATAAACTTTCCCGCTCTTTACTTCTATCCTAAACCCATTAACCATTATACTCTGCCACCCCGTATCCTAACAATGACTGAACGGTATACGAAACCGAATACCAACACATAATTGAATGGTCATTAACTGGTAAGGCCCGTGTGAGGCCGAACGCATTTAAGACTGAATGCAAGTACGACACCGAGCACTGGTACAAGATGGAGCGCTACCAAGAAACCACACACCCCACTAAGACCGATCGCTACGACTAAACATAATACTAGTACAAGACGGATTGGTCATTAACTGAAAAGCTCTACAAAAGTAGAACTCAGTTAAGACCGTATACAAGAAGAAAGTCGAACGGTCAACGAAGGACCCTCAGCAAACTACATAATTCTGCAGAATGACTGCAAAATTATGATCAACACCAATCTTTATCAATTTCCTTCATTCTTCCCAACTTCTAATCCTTCCAAATTATATTATACAGACCTATACACTTCTTTAAGAACATCTAAACATTCCTCACATTATTTAAAGAGTTTCATCTCAGATTTGAGAGTCAATTCTGCAAAATCGTGAACTCAAAGACCGAGAACCAGATTTCTCTGTTTTAGTACAATTTTGGGTGACTTAAGGATCTCAACCAAAAGTATGCGATATCACAATCAACATGAATTCAACACTTAATAGTCTTCAATAACAATATCAAACACACAATCATTCAGTTTCACACACATGCAACACCATCAAACAACATTTTCATGCATCATAAACCAAGCAATTAAATTAACTAGCTTCCCTTACCTCTTTGACCGAACCAAACTCTCAAGCAAAATTCGCTCACCACCAGAAATTCCTAAGAACCTAAAATTCACTGATTGATAAGAATAGACCCACCAAAAGACCAAATATATGATCAGAAATGGGAAGAGGAAGTTGATGAACACATGCAACCAGAAACTTGACTTGCATGTGTCAAAAAGTTTTGGAATTTCACAGAAGATCAAGGAATCGAGACTTACCAACTCTAAACAAGACTTTGATCGGTGGAAAAGGATGTTTTTGACTCCAAAATTACTTTAAGCTTGGTCTGATTGTAAATAAGATGATGTAAGATGAGAGATTATTAGAGAGAAGGAGGAGAAAAGAGGAGATTAAAATTTTGGAGAGAGTGCATGCAGAGAATGAAACGAAATTTGAAACTTTCATTTATATACCACTTACAAAACCGATCGGTCCAATCCAGTGCATACACCTATCTTTCTTCAATTTTCTTTATAAATTCTCAGTTCTTACATTATGACCTTGTGAAAAACTTATTTCCTTAAGTGTTAAGTTCTTCTACTCATTGAATACATACCCTGTGAAGCTGTCCTGATTACTGTCTTAATAATAGTTTTTTCACCTCAGGGATGATGAGTTAGCCACTGAAGTAGCATGGGTGGTTGTTTATTTGTCTGCCCTTTCAAATATAGCTACCGACAAGCTGGTGAAGAGTGATGTACTTGAATTACTTGTAAATAAATTATCAACATCAAACAGTTTGCCATTAATGATTCCGGTAATGATCTCTACTGCATTATGTTTTTTTGTTCAGTTGTTGCAAAAGTGTGTCTCTTGGCATCTGTGACTTTTCATTGTGGTTAGCATATATCAATAATACACACAAGTTACAATGCTTATGTTATTCTCATTGATCTGTTGTTTCTAATAATAAATGGAAATTCTTCTAGATTTTGCGTAGTTTAGGTAATCTTATTGCTGGCGATTCCCAAGCAATTAATGCGGTTCTCATTCCTGGACGTGAAATTACAGGCTAGTAAATTTTCCTTTTTTTGCTAAGATGAATGCATTCATTTTGGTCAAACAGTATGGATGATATTCTCACATCTGTATTTTAATGGAATTTTCAGGTAATGCAATAGAAGTTCTTGTAAAATGTCTGAACTGTCAAAACAGGGTCTTAAAGAAGGTACAAAATTTAATTTTTATTTTTTGAATCTACCTTTGGATTAATCAAGAGAAGCTTCATAATATATGCAGGAAGCAGCCTGGGTGCTGTCTAATATAGCTGCTGGTCTTGTTGAGCACAAACAGTTGATATATTCTAGTGAAGCAGTGCCTTTGCTATTGGAACTTCTTTCTGCCGCTCCATTTGATATAAGAAAAGAAGTGGCTTATGTATTAGGCAACCTTTGTGTTGCCCCGACTAAAGGTGATGGCAAGCCAAGTTTGATCCTGGAGCACATGGTTTCACTTGTTGAAAAAGGATGCTTGCCAGGTTTTATTGATTTGATTAGATCTGCTGATATTGAAGCTGCAAGGCTTGGACTTCAGTTCACAGAGCTCGTAAGAGATTTCAATGGTTGTCTAAATAATCACTTTCTATATATTTTGATTAGAACACGCCTATTACATGGTTTAGTCAGTAAATCAGGCCTATTGGTTTGTGTAATCATGACAAAATCAAACCTCAACCAAGAGCATACCAAGTTTTAAGATTTAAACCGCTAGTTGATTATGATTTCTTGTGTTCGTAGGTCCTGAGCGGGATGCCAAATGGCGAGGGCCCAAAGCTTGTAGAGCAAGAAGATGGGATTGAAGCCATGGAAAGATTTCAGTTTCATGAAAATGAAGATCTGAGGACTATGGCAAATACTCTAGTTGACAAATATTTTGGAGAAGACTATGGGCTTGATGTCTAGTAGGTATCATACTAGCAAGATTTACTGTCATTTAATGCTTGCCTTCCCTCGCCTCCGCCACATGTCCAATATGGAGCAATACAAGTCAATGACATTGCTGAACAACGATTCTTTATGAAAGCCAATAGAATTTGTTTTGGTATTATTATGTTTGATAAAATTATGCAGGGCTTGAGATGGTACACTTTTGATGGCCCTTGTATGAGTACATACAAGATAGTTGAGATGTAAATTTTTTGTTTGTATCTCTGTTCCAGATCTTTTTGTTAGAATTTAGTACCTATATGCATAAGATTCTAATTACTAGTAAGCTTAGTACACTCCCATAATTTTATTGATGAATTTTTATATGGTTTAATTGAACCTTTCTTGCATTAACCTTGAACCTTTCTTGCATTAACCTTGATTGTATAATAATAAGATATAATGTGATAGGATATAACTTGTACAAAAAAGAAGAAAACAGGTTAGGAATTAGTTGGTTGGGGGACCTTTATAAAAAGGTAGGGAGGTCATGTGTCAGGGGATTTTTGAATAATTTTGTAGATTGAGCTTTGATTCTTTGTGAAGGGAAACCTTGGAGTAGAGAGTGCTCTCTTAATTTTGTATTCTTTGGTTACACTAATAATACAGTTTTGTTCCTAGTTATTTACTGAGTGAGTGTGTTCTGTTTTGAGTGATAGATAAATTTCTTGACCAAAGAAGTCTATCAAATTGGTCTCTATTGATCAAGAAGTGATCAAGAAAGGGTGGAAGCATGGAAGGAAGAGACAATATCTTGGAACGGAGGGCTAGTGAACAGAAAATGAGTGTGGTTGAATGTAGAAGAAATATCGAAGAAATAAAAGAAATGTTATAGGAAATCAAGATTCACATAAAAGGCTTAGAAAGAAGCGAGAAATCTATCATGAAAGGAAAGAAAAAGGAAAAAATGGGTAGGTATGTGCTGAAAGATAGTTTGCTATACATCAAGAAAGCCAAAAAAACTCTCATATGGACGACAAAATTCAACCAATAGGGACAAGAAAAGAGAAACTGATACAAGTGAAGAGGACGGGGTTGACCAAGACCATGAGGGAAATGTTGTTACTGACGAGAGGGTCGCGCCTCTCGCAAAAGTTGATTGCACGAAAATAATGCAGTATAACTAGGAAGTGACTCCTAGGTCGTCTCTCAAGGACCAATTTGGGTGGTTCAGTCTCAGATTAAACACGAAGGGGGGGGGGGGTTTGAAAGGTTGTTGTGCAGAAAAATACGGAAAGCAGTAAAATTAATTGACTGTAAAAACAAGATTAAGCAGTAAAATTCCGAAAACGGTAAAAACGAAATTTTGACAATTAAAATTGCAAATCTGAAATTCATGAACTGAAAATAATTGCATTCAAAATCTTAAACGTGAAAACGGATGTAGTGCGTAAATAAAAATCAAATCCAACAACATCAATTGGAAATTGCAGCATGAAATTACAATTAACATTCAATCCTTAAAACTGAAATTCTGGAAACTGGAAATTGAATCAAACACAAAACCTCCCCCAGAGGGGAGGAGAAAACCAGAACGTAAATTGCACTCCTAACTCTACTCCTAAAATCTAACAAGTTTTTCTCTGCATGCTGCCTCCTTTTTATAGCCAAATTCTCTGAGCAACTCCCGTAGCTTCTCTGGACAAAGTCTCCGTAGGTAGTCTGCTAGCCTAGTCTGCTGCCTCCATGTTTCCAGTTGAGTTTTGTCTTCTGTCCCTGTAGGTTGCAGACTTTCTTCTACTCCTAGATGTGCCAAAGAAATAGGGTGGGGCCCTCCACAAGTCTCCGTTTTCTTCACTTGCTGCCAATGAATGAATTTGAATTTCCTTCCAGTCGTATCTCCCTTTGCTTCCACATTCCAGCTCTACTCTCCATCAAATTAAATCAAGACTAACGTGTATTCTTTCTTCTAAAACAAAAATCACCGTGAGCACCTCCTTTCTTCCATTACATTGCAGCTGCTGTTTTCCTTTCCAAAGCTAAGCACACCTCCTTCTCTTTTTTCTTTGCTGGACCGTGAAGGTGGCTATGTGTGCTATCATCAACGTGCCTTCTCCTTTCCATTGGCTTCTCTTCTTCCAGCTCCTTGGATGTTAGCTGCTGCCCAAGCTTGGACACTTGGTTGTCTTCTCTTCCGTGTGTGCATCTCTAGCTCCAAGCTGCTGTCCGTGAAAACCTGGGCTACTTCCCTTGGATGTGAGTTGGACGTACTCCTTCCTTCACTGCTGGACCGAGAAGTGTTTCTTCCAAGCTGCTGGATGTTGAAGCTCGTAAGCTTCTCCAACAAGGACGTTGCTTCCCTTCTTTTTCCTGGTGTGTGTGGCAGCTAATAAAACCGTGAGGATGGGTGGCTCTTTTTTTATTTTGTTGTGGCTGGCTGCTTATAAGGCCGTGTGGTGTTGTGTAAAGAAAGCTGTTGTAATGTGAGTTGGATGTACATTATGAGTTGCTTTTTTTTTCATGTGCAGCTCTTCCAAATGAAACCACGTTCGGCTCCCACTTTTTATTCCAAACATGCTGAATGCTTGGTTGTCCTTTACACATTTTCTTAATCAACTTTTGATAAAACCAAGAGAAGGTGGCCATATGTCCGTGTGTTGCTGGTTGGTATTTGTTACCTACGTGAAAAGCCCCTTCTCCCAATTAATAAGCATTGCACTTCCCAAAATGACACATCACGTGAACCTTTCTTTCCAACCAAAAATCTTGATGTGGCATGATTTCCCTTAATGCCGTGCTGCACCCTTTTGTTTCCAAGCTCACTTTCCATTAGAAAACCGTAAGTGGCCCATGGTTGTCCCCTTTATTAGTTCACTTCAAGCCCAGTATGTGTTGCTTCCAATGTGAAACCATCAACTAAATCCTCTCAACAAAACTGTGTGGCTCCCACTTTTATTCTAGCAAATGCTCTTTGGACGTTCAATGAGGGGCTATGTGCTATTATTATTTTGTAGCAATGTCACTTCAACAAATTCAGCACTTTGCATGACAGGCCATCAACTCCACTTCCCTCTCCTATTTTTTTTACGTGAGCTGCACCAAAAGAATGGAGAAAACCGTATGTGGTGGCCCCCTTATGGACAAATTTATGATCACCAAAATATGATGTCACAAACTTGTTTTACAATCGGCAAGTATGACCGAATCGTTTCAAGTAATAAACTCGGTAAGACCAAGTATCGTTCTTCCAAAGGACTCACGGCCCAGTTTAGTTATGTGATTCGTTGATTAGCTAAGACTTAAGAACAAAATAATTGGATTATACTATGCAAAAGACGAAAATAAACATGTATGCATTGATAAATGGCAAAAGCAAAAGACAAGCACTTTCAATGAAATATATATATGAATATGTTGTTGGGGGTCAATTTCATCTTATCTACTCTCATATATTTTAGGAATTCGACATTCAAGTCATCATTGTTAATGCCACTCTCTAAATTACCTTGTCAAGAAGGCCTATCCCTAATTACGAGTTCATACGATTCCTAGCATTCCTAATAATTAGTTCTTTTAGCACAGGAGCTTAACGACAACCAGTATAATATTGGGAGTAATTCCCCGGATCTAGACTTCCCCGTACGTTCCCGTATCGACAAAATCAATAATCATGCATTGAATGAGTTAAACAAAGCAAGCATTAAGCAAAGAGGAAAAACCCTAACTAATGATGAAGGAAAGCATAAATCTTAGATTAAGATGCAAGCACAAATTCCATATATGAGAGCTTCAAAAGATTACATTGATTCCCCAACAAACATACAAGGTTTAGTTCACCATATTCATGGTGAACCTAGATGAACAATAATGAAAGAATGAAGGATAAAACCCTAGAAAGGTGAAGAGGTAGCCTGAGCATCCAAGATCCTCCTTCAAAGGGGTGGAAGAGAGAGTGTTTGCTTCGTTTCTGCCAAAGATACAAACCCTAGGACGTCCTAAAGCTTATATACTATTCTAAAATTACAGAAAATCTAGGCCCAAGCCCATAAGTGTGCCGCTCAGCGGTAAAATACTCACCAATTATCTATACTCTCTTCCTTAAACAGTAACAAACTTTCCTATTAATTCTTTTCCTCTTGAAAGACTTGTGACTCTTTATAATATAATTTTTCCCGTTCAGTATTTATGTTATCGTTCGGTTCACGTTTCAGAATCATTACCTCTTTATTTAAACGTCACCATTCAGCTCCTTACTCAACTATCCAACCTTCACTATTGTGCGTTCTTATGAACGTTCGGGTCTTTTGGTTGTTCAGTCTCGTCCGGCCTCTTTTGCGTTTGTTCTTTGGCGGTCGTCCTTTCTGTTCTTCACTTGGATTAGCTATATGATGGACGAGCCTCCAAGGAGATAACGAATGAGCGTGTCGCGAGCTCCTTCGAAGCCTCCTCTAGAGATGAACGCAGGGGAAAATGAAAAAAAACTCGAAGAAGAACATGAAACAGAGGGTTAATGATGGAAGCTACTCCAGGATATGCAGAAGAAGCTCCAAAACTCAGAGAAGTGGCAGCGGATTGAGAGAATGCAGTGGAATTTTTGGATGCACGGAAGGTATTTGATAATATGCTGGAGGTGTTTGAGTGGTTGTGTTTGGTAGAATTCTAGCTCAGCAAGCTTCCCAAAGGGGAAAGAAGCTAGAGGAGGTGCAAGATAACAAAGCACAAGGTTGAACTTGAGAGTGAAAGCTGAAAATTGGCAGCATTTCTTTACTACAAATCAAGTTACATTTACAAGTGATGAAGCTCTCTATTTATAGAAGAAGGAGAGCTTCTAAAACGTATTGTGCAAGTTACTTTAAATGTGCACATGCTGTAAAACAGATAGAGGAAGCTTGGGCAGAAAGCTATAATTGCCAACTCAGCGAAGCAATTGAAGAAGATGGAGTTGTTGTCTTTGGTGTTGAACGTAATGCAAAAGCCGTGGGCACCATCCATTTGTGCTTCTTTGCTTTTCTTACGTGGCAGCCCTTTTAATTTGCATAGACATGGTTCCTCCCTTTTATTAATATTCTACAAAAGCAATGTAAAAGTATTTAGCAAAGAGAAAGAGTACTTAGTAAGTAATACTCCATAAGAGTAAGGTAGTGAGTGCTCCCTCTTCCTCTTGGATTCTCTTGGACATGGCTCTTGTTAAAGGTCCTATGTTAAGCTTAGATGGTCCTCCATCAGTCCCTTCCTCTTGAAAAAGATCTGTCCTCAGATCTTGGGAATCCTGTTGGGCATCTCCTGTGAAAGGAATTAAATCACAAATGTTAAAAGTAGGACTGACGCCATAACTTTCAGGAAGGTCTAATTGATATGCATTATCATTCATTTTCTTGACCACTTTGAAAGGACCATCACCTCTTGGGCTTAATTTGGATTTACATTGAGAAGGAAATCTTTCCTTTCTCAAGTGAAGCCAAACTAAGTCTCCCTCTTTAAAGATTACTTGTTTTCTCCCTTTGTTGTTGTAGTCATAATATTTTTGAGTTTGTTTTTCAATATGGGTTTTAACCTTTTCATGTAACTTTTTGATAAATTCCGCTTTAGAAATACCTTCTTTATGAAGAAAAGAAGATGAATCTGGAAGAGGAAGTAAATCAAGCGGTGTGATAGGGTTAAAACCATAAACAACCTCAAAAGGAGAAAGTTTAGTAGTCTTGTGAACTACTCTATTATAAGAAAACTCTATATGAGGTAGATGATCATCCCAATTTTTAATATTGCCCTTTAACATTACCCTTAATAGAATTGATAGAGATCTATTTACTACTTCTATTTGCCCATTAGTTTGTGGGTGACATGTAGTAGAAAATAGTAGTTTAGTTCCTAGCTTGGCCCAAAGTGTTTTCCAAAAGTAGCTAAGGAACTTAACATCTCTATCAGAAACTATAGTTTTGGGTAAGCCATGTAATTTGACTACTTCTTTGAAGAAAAGTCTTGCTATATAGCTAGCATCATCTACTTTGTGGCAAGGTATGAAATGAGCCATTTTACTAAATCTATCAACTACCACAAAGATTGAATCAAACCCCTTTTGAGTTCTCGGTAGACCTAGGACAAAATCCATACTAATGTCCTCCCAAGGGGTGCTAGCTATTGGAAGAGGAAGATAGAGTCCATGAGGCATGACTTTAGATTTAGCTTGTAAACAAGCTATGCAACTAGAACAATGCTTTTGGACATCTATTCTCATGTGTGGCCAATAAAATTTGCTTTTTAAAGTATGAAGAGTTTATCAACTCCATGATGGCCCATGAGTCCTCCTCCATGACTTTCCTTGATAAGAAGCTTTCGAATGGATCCTTGGGGTATGCATAGTTTTCCTTTATTAAAAAGATACCCCTCAGAAATATAGAATCCGTCGAATGGCTTCTTAAGACAAGATGCATAAGTGGATGCAAATGTAGGATCAGTTTCATAAAGTTGCTTAATGTCATCAAAACCTAGTATTTGTGATCCTAAAGTAACTAACAATGCATGACGTCTAAATAGAGCATCCGCAACAACATTAGTACTTCCCTTTTTATGTTTGATGACATATTGAAACTGCTTGAGATATTCTATCCACTTGGCATGTCTTTTGTTCAGCTTTCCTTGCCCTTTAATATACTTGAGAGATTCATGGTCAGTATTGATAATAAATTCTCTAGACACCAAGTAATACTCCCAAGTTTGCAATGCTCAAATAAGGGCATATAGTTCTTTGTCATAGGTAGGATAATTCAATGTAGGTCCCCTGAGTTTTTCACTAAAATAAGCTATGGGGTGACCTTCTTGTATTAGGACAGCTCCTATTCCTACCCCAGATGCATCACATTCGACTTGAAAGCTTTAGAAAAATCAGGTAAATGTAGAATGGGTGCATGTGTTAACTTATGCTTCAAGGTCTCAAAGGCTAGACTTTGCTTTTCATCCCACTTGAATGACACATCTTTCTTTAAAAGTTCATTGAGGGGAGCAGCAATAGTAGAGAAATTTTCTACAAATCGTCTATAGAAACCTGCTAGACCTAGAAAACTTCTTACTTCTCCCACTGTTTTCAAGACAGGCCACTCTTGGATAGCATTGATTTTGCTAGGATCAACATGTACACCTTCTTTCCCAACTTTGAATCTCAGAAAAATGACACTTTCTTGACAAAAGGTACATTTGTCAAAGTTGGCAAATAAGTGATGTTGTCTAAGTAAAATCAAAACTTTCCTCACATGGTGAAGATGTTCTTTAAGACCTTTGCTATAGATTAGAATGTCATCGAAGTAGACTACAACATAGCTGCCGATGTATTCCTGAAGGACATGATTCATTAGTCGCATGAATGTACTAGGAGCATTGGTTAAGCCAAAAGGCATGACTAACCATTCATAGAGGCCAAATTTGGTCTTAAAAGCGGTTTTCCATTCATCTCCGTCTTTGATTCTTATTTGATGATATCCACTTTTAAGATCAATCTTGGTGAACATGTTTGCTCCATGTAACTCATCTAACATATCGTCCAACCGAGGAATAGGGTGCCTATACTTGATTGTAATGTTGTTGATAGCCCTACAATTTGTACACATTCGCCAAGAACCATCTTTCTTTGGGATTAACAAAACTGGCATGGCACAAGGGCTAAGACTTTTTTGTATCCACCCTTTTTCCAATAAATCATGGACTTGCCTCTCTATCTCTTTGGTTTCTGTAGGGTTAGTCCTATAAGCTGGCCTATTAGGAAGACTAGCTCCAGGGATCAAATCAATCTGATGTTCAATTCCTCTAAGAGGTGGTAAACCACTTGGAACCTCTTTAGGAAATAAATCATCAAATTCTTTCAAAAGCTTTTGTAACCCTTTGGGAAGAGAATCAAGTGGATGATTTATGGAAAAAAGTGCCTCTTTGCAATAGAGAAGAAAGTGAGGTTGTCCAAGAAAAAGATTTGTAAATTGTTTTGTTGGGACAACTACATTGGTTGAGGCACTTTCTAACAAACTCAAATTCTTCTCTTTTGAAACTGTTTTATTTTTGAGCTTTTTCTCACCATCTAATTTTTTTTAAGTATTATTTGATCCTCTCGTACTTGTGATGGTGTAAGAGGGCTCAAGATAATCTTTTTGCCTTTGTGTTGAATGGGGATCTTGTTGGTGACCCCATCATGCAAAGCTTGTTTGTCATATTGCCAAGGTCGCCCAAGTAAGATGTGACCTGCTTCCATTGGAACAATATCACAAATGATTTGATCTTCATACTTGCCTATGGAAATTGGTACACTTACTTGTTCCTTAACAACTATTCCTTCATCCTCTTTTATCCATTGAAGTTTGTAAGGGTTAGGATGAGGAGTAGGAGTTAAGCCTAGCTTTTCCACCATTCTAAAGCTACAACAATTACAACAAGAACCATTATCCACAATCATAGAACAAGTTTTATCAAAAACTTTGCAGCGTGTGTGGAATAGGTTTTCTCGTTGAGATTGTTCTAACTCCACATGCTTTGCTTTAAGGAGTCTCCTAACCATAAGAAGATCTCCATCACAAGGTGGAGCTTCATGTTCCTCTTCAGATGAGGACAACTCAGACGCACTGGAGGTTGATACCTCACTATGATTTTCATGCTCAAGGATATAGGTTGACTTTTTGAAGTGACACTCAGTTGAATAGTGTCCTCTAGCCCCACATTTAAAACATCTAGTCTCCCTACCCTTGGAATCTCTAGTTTGCTCTCTTGGAGACCGTTGTTCCTTTCCTTTAGAGTTCTCTTTTTCTTTTCTTAGCTCTCTATCCTTGCTTTTGATCTTATCTCTCTCTCGTTCACACTCTCTCTCTTTTGATTCTTCATATCTTGGAAAACTACACTCCCTCTTAAGATCTCGCTGATGAGTCTTTATTTATTGAATTATATTTAGTTTATTGCACTTAAATAAACTAGGGAATTGTGTTTAATTGTCTATTATTTTCCCGTTTTCTGAATTCTGCTTAATTTGGTCGGAAATTCGTAATTGTGCTAATTTGGGTTTTCTGAGCTGATTAAGTGCATTTCTGGTTGCAGGAAAGTTGTGGAAACATCATCTGGAGCATTGAGATATGGCGTGACACATTCAAAGGCTCAACATTTAGTCATTTAGATTCTAATTAAAATTGTAATTTCGTTTTCTAGAAGCCCTTAATTAGAATTAGGTGTTTTGGACCCTTTTAGGGGCAATTTTGTAAAAAAACCCATTTGTAGGACATGTGCCTTTTTGATTAGGGTTTTTAATTGATTGTGGATCCCATTTGGAAGAGAAACTCTCGGCATTTTAGAGAGCCTTAGCCAACCACACAAAAAGACTCTTACACCCTTCATTTTTTTCACGTTTTTGAGCTTTTCTCTCTTAGGGTTTCTTGTATGAACACTCTTATGGAGAGCTTGACTTGGGTGTCTCTTTTTTGGCCATTTCAATGAGCAAGATGCAGATTTTCTTCTTCTCTTAATTTACTCTTGGTTGTCTTAGCTTATTGGTGTGAAAAACTATTCATTTCCACTTCCATTTGCTTGTTCTTGATGCTTGGAGTTTGAGTTTTGGAGCTTGTCTTTGCATTTCCATGGTGGATGTTGGGTTTGAGTAACTTTATATTTCGTTTTCCTCTCCCTTTGCTGCTGTTCCTCTCGGTTTTTATCTCATTCTATATGGTTGGATGATAAAAATGAAGTTCTATGTAGTTTTAGGTTGAAGAGAGCTTAAGATGATGTGTGGGTGTCGTGGGTTTAACTCTTTTCTTGCATTTTTCGGTTTTGATGCTTGAGACAAGGTTGGGATCAGATCTTGGTGATGTTATGGAGGCTGGACAGAACTGGAATTAATGGTCTAAGTATTATTTTCGTTTTTGCAAAGAAACTTGAAGAAATGATAGTGTTAAAGATGGGTTGATGAGTAGAAGTTTGGGTTTATTGTTCTTGTGTTCATTTGAAACTTTAACTTTGGTTTCTTGAAGTTGTTCTCTGTATTGAAGAGTGGAAGAAAGCTTTTGGATGCATAATTCTTGAAGAAAAACCGTTTGGAGTTTGTAGGAGAGAGGAAATTGCTTCATTTAATTTTTACCACTTTTGGACCAACACAAAAGATGCTTGTTTTGACCCAAGGAATGTTTCCACTTTGAGATTTGGCCTTTGCTTGTTCCAGCCGTGAATTGCAATGAGAAATGGAGGTTTTTAGAGTTTGTTTTCATTTGATTTAGCTTACTTGGCACATTGGTAGGAGCACCCATGGTATCTTCCATTTGCACATTGGTCTTTGAAGCATTCTTTGGCATTTCCACTTGGTGGTTGATGGACAAATTTGTAAGCACCAAAATATGATGTCACAAACTTGTTTCACAATCGGCAAGTATGACCGAATCGTTCAAGTAATAAAACTTGGTAAGACCAAGTATCGTTCTTCCCAAAGGACTCACGGCCTAGTTTAGTTATGTGATTTCTTGATTAGCTAAGACTTAAGAAAACAATGATTGAAATTTTAATATGCAAGACGAAAATAAACATGTATGCATGAATTGATCAATGGCAAAGACATAAGATAAACACTTTCAATGAATTAAATGAATGAATATGTTGTTGGGGGTCAATTTCATCTCATCCACTCTCATATATTTTAGGAATTCCTCTTTCAAATCATCATTGTTAATGCCACTCTCTAATGTACCATTCTAGATGGCTTCTCCCTAATCAAATAGTTCATACAATTCCTAGCATTCCTAATGATTAGTTCATGAGTGCAGGAGCTTAAGGCAACCAATATAATGTTGTCAGTAAAATATTGGGAGAAATTCCCCGGATCTAGATTTCCCCGTACGTGTCCGTATCAACAAAACCAATAATCATGCATTAGAATGAGTTAAACAATGCAAGCATTGAGCAAAGAGGAAAAACCCTAACTAATGATGAAAAGAAAGCATATGTCTTAATTCAAAGATGTATTCAACAAATCCATATATAAGAGCTTCAAGAGATTACATTGATTCCCCAACAAACATACAAGGTTTAGTTCACCATATTCATGGTGAACCTAGATGAATAACAATGAAAGTATGAAAGAATAAACCCAATAAAGTGGAAGAGGTAGCCTGAGCATCCAAGATCCTCCTTCAAAGGGGTGAAAGAGAGAGTGTTTGCCTCGTTTCTGCCAAAGATACCTAACTATAGGACGTGCAAGCCCTTATATACTAATCTAGAGTTACAAAAGATTACAAAAGCCCAAGCCCAAAAAGTGCCGCTCAGCGCCATTTACCGCTCAGCGGTGGTTACGCGTCTTCTTTCTTCCCCTCAGCGGCCATTTGCCCCTCAGCGGTTCCAACGCCACCTCTTGAGTGCCGCTCAGCGGTAGTTTGCCGCTGAGCGGTGCCTTCGACTTCTCCTTTTTGCACTCTTTCTTGTCTTTTCTAATGTCCTCTCTCTTATTCTTCACTTCTTTCACCAAATTCACCTCAAAACCTGCACAAAAACACTTAAATCAAGCATAAACCTGTCCAGCTCTCTTATTTCTGAAAATATAAACAAAATGCATGATTTCAAGCTAGTTTCTAAGTCTAAAGGTTGCTTTTAGTATCACTTTTAAGCATGAAAATAACAGTTTTTCAACTGTTATCACAACCCCAAACTTAGAACTTTGCTTGTCCTCAAGCAAACAAAATGTAACTCCATCTCCAACCAATTCATATGATGGTTCACTCATTCAAAATCCTATTTTCAAGATAAGTAATAACTTCACTCAAACTTATGACCAAGAGTTAATTCAAGATGTGCACATGCTTTAGTGTTCACAAAGTCATTTAAGTTCCAACAAATGCTATTTTTCATGAATGATCAATCAATTAA
The DNA here is from genome assembly GCF_029865625.1 of Vigna umbellata. Classification (NCBI taxonomy): domain Eukaryota; kingdom Viridiplantae; phylum Streptophyta; class Magnoliopsida; order Fabales; family Fabaceae; genus Vigna; species Vigna umbellata. The sequence goes on along the minus strand of NC_142174.1, from coordinate 5,453,672 downwards.
GCATGGATGTTCATGTGCTTATGGAATCTTTCCTCACTAGGTAAAGTGTTTCACTCAACACACAAGTGTATAAGAGGTAAAGTGTTTCACTCATTCACTCCACTATCACAATGTCACATGAATCAACTTTGCCTTTCATTTAACCATAATCAAATACATTCACAAGCATGCATCATCACAAGGACTTTTCAATGGCTTATAATGTGGCTGGGCTAACAAGAAAATTGGTTTTTCTGGATCACAAAATCCTTGAGTTAAGAGAATCATAACAACACAATCTTCTTATTCATTCCCAACTTTCTTTTGCCTTTGCTTTTGCATTTGCATTGAGCTTTGCTTCTTTTTCTTTTCTTTTCTTTGCATATTCTTACTTTTTAGCTGTTAGCTCAATGCTTTTTCCTTTTTCATGTTTCCCCAATAACCCCAAACTTGAACATTTAACAATACCACACAAGATCTTCTACTTAACTCAAGGTAAAGATTTTCAATCAAAGGTGTTCAGTGTATATTTAAGGCTAAGGGTTCAAAGGATAGAACACAACGTGTTCTCTTTTAGAAGGCTAACTTTATGAATTTGGCCAATAAAAAGGGTTTCAAAAACACGGCCTTTGATCATATGATGCAAAATAAGCAATTGATTCAATCATAGAAAACCTGGGCAAAGTCATTCATGCTTTCAAAGTAATAGCATTCAACAATAACAACTCTGGAGCTCAAAACCTCACATATAAGCTCATTCACATTTGACATGCACATCCTGCTTAATTTCACAATCACAATCATGATATTATGCATTTGTTCACAAAGCTTGTGAATCACCTGTATAAGCATTTAATATGCACATCATCTCAACATCAATCAATCAATAAGCATCATCAAGCATTACTTATCACACAATCACAGTTAATAGCAAACCATCATAAAAAAACAGGTGTTCAATAGAGTACATCAAACCCTAATCTAAAAACAAAAACAAATAAGTTCAGAAAACTTAAACCACAAAAGCATAATCATATGATAGCATTCATCAGTAAATGCTATCTCAGCTCCTCATCAGTCCGAGCTCTCTGTATCTTCCTCTTCCTCTTCATCATCATCTTCATCAAATGCATCCTCCTCCTCAGCTTCATCTTCATCCATGTCTCGGGCTGAAGCTTCAGCTGCTTCAGCTCCTCCATGCCATGGTTCTTCTGGCCACGCTACCACATTATGGAATTCATCCATAGTCCACCTGTGTGCTGGAGGGGTATCATACATCCCCACTATCATCTCAGCCGTGGCCACCTGCCCTCTGTGGATGGACTGCAACTGAGCACCTATAAGAGACATATACATGTCCCTCATCTGGAATGGTTCTGCCTCATGAGTATCAGCAGAAGTCCTACTCTGTGCTGGCCTTCTCTCTCTACGAGCCTGGCGTGGTGGCACTGGCTGGGCTGCCTCCTCACCTCCACAGTACTGTCTGTAATAGGCCTCATCTATAGCTTTTCTTGGCCTCTCAAATGGTGGAACAGAAGTGTCCACCCCAGCTAGCTTGCAAAGGTGAGTGATCAAAGAAGGATGTCCCAGTGGTGCTTTGTTGTTTGAGGTGTTAGCACACACACTAATCTCATCAGCTATCACCTGCCCAATATTAACATTCAAGTTTCTGATAACACAGTAGATGAAGAGTGCCCTGCTGAGAGTAATATCTGACACATGTGAACATGGCTGAATGTTGGCATGAGAAAATGCCATCCAATACTTTGCAAGAGGAGTCAAATCTGTCCTCCTAATGTTAACCACTGAGCCAGATCTATTCCTTTGGAAGTGTCCTCCAGGTATGCACAATACTCTCTCAACATCCTCAAAGTCAGCACCTTCCTCCATGCTAAGAGCAAACTGGCATTGCTCACCAGCCCACACAGTATCCAGAAAGTTATTGATGGAGTCAGGATCATACCTGATAGCATAGCCCAAATAATTCTCAGCTGGATGATCACCAATCTTCTTTGCATTGGTGTAAAATTCCTTGACCACAGCTATGTTGGCAGGTGATGGATAGGTGGCTAGCTTTCCCCAATCATTCCCTAACACTTGCTCTCCAAATTGAGGAGCAAAGTTAGGTATCATTCCAACCTTTCTCTCCATTAGAAGTCTCCTGTCCTGAACCACCCTAAAGTGCTTCTCATGTTTCCTAGAGAGGAACCTGCCATTATGGGGCTGCTCTGGTTCCTTTTCCTTTCTCTTGGTTGCCATGGTTTTCAATCTCTTTCCTGAAGAGGATGCCATTCCTGCATTCAAACATAAATCCAAAACCACAGAACATGATGTTAATCGTTAGTAAACTCAGAACACAACTCCTTTCGAATCTAAACCACCGCTGAGGGCCAGAATTTCCCCTCAGCGCCACCAGCGCCACATTCCAACACGCAAAATCATAAAAAAAACCAAATCTGGCAGAGTGCCGCTCAGCGGTAATTTACCCCTCAGCGGTAACTCTGCAGATTTTTGAAAAATCAGTTTTAAAGCTTCCCTAACTCCACCCAAATGCAATTTTCAGTTTTCCAGTTCATAATCATGCAGTTTAATCGGTTCAAACATCAAATATATCATCAAATCATGCATAGAAATCAAAACCCCTAAATATTCATGCTTTGACAATCACATTCAAATTCAAGAACCCTAGAATGAACAAAATGCATTTTACTTACTTGGGTGGAGATACTAGATGCAATGAGAATGCCTTCAAACTAGAATGCTCTCTTCCAACCCCAAACTTTGATGGCACACTAGTGAAAAAGTGAATAGAAGAGAGATTTTCTTAAGAGGGAAGAGTGAAAAGATGTGGAAAACCTAGGAGAAGGTGTGTGGAAGTGTTTGTGCAGAGAGAAGTCTGGAAATAAACCCTAAAACGCAGCTTGGGGTATAAAAATACCCTAATGGGCTCGGGTCCCGCTAAGGGGAACTTAAGCCCCTCTGCGATAGTACCGCTCAGCGGTAATTGCCGCTCAGCGGCACTTTCGTGAAGTGCTCCCCTCCTTCTTTTCTTGACCTACGTGCCTTCCTAACATACCCCTCATAGGTTCCCTGCAATTCAATGTTAAAAATGCTTATGCAAACCCTAACTAAAATAGACAAACAGAAAACAATCAATCAACTGGGTTGCCTCCCAGGTAGCGCTTGTTTAACGTCACGAGCCTGACCCAAAATCCACCAACACCCATCAGTAGGTGTTTCAAACTTACCAGCACCCATCAGTAGGTGCAAAATCTTCTCACCAACACCCATCAGTAGGTGTTACAAACTTAGTATCCTTCAGTAGATACTTAACCACCTAGCATCCTTCAGTAGATGCTAAATCCAACAAAAATAATTACAGAATAATATTCACAAATTATAAATTACAAAACCAAATCAAAAGTTTGTAAATCCACTGGGTTGCCTCCCAGCAAGCGCTTCTTTAACGTCACTAGCTTGACCCATGAGAGCTCAAGTTCCTTCTTCTTTTTCTTCTTCTTCCTACTGAACTTCTTCAGAAATTTGATCAAACCAGGAACCTGTTGCAGTGTCTCAATCATAGGAACTTTAATCTCCAATTTCTTGAAGATTTCCATGAAGCACTTAAATTTCTTTTCCTTCCTATGATTCTTCTTTAGATGAGGATGTGATTTTTCATGTGATTTCTTCTTCTTTCCTCTCATCTTCTTTTCTTCCTTTTTCTCTCCCTAAATTTTCTCTTTTTCTCTTCTTTTATTTTTTTCTTCCTTTCTCTTTTTCTCCTCAACTTCTTTATCTTCACACAAATTTTCTTTCTCTCTTCTCTCTCAACCAATTCTTTTTCTTTTTCTTCATCTTTATCTTTCTCACTCAACTCTTCTTTCTCTTTTCTCTCTACCCTTTCCTCATCTCCCTCTAATTTTTCCTCATCAAGAATCTTGTCACTTTCAGTGATAATGACTTGCCCTTCCTCCTTAAGGTTAACATCAGTATTAACATCATCATTTAATATCTGACTAATGTGACGAAGTTGCATCTCCATTCTTTTACATGATTCTTCAATGCTTTTCTGAGTAGAGTCGGAATTTTTCAAAAATCGTTGAAGGGTGTCCTCCAACCTATCCAAACTTCCTGATAGAAAGGGTTGTTGCTGCCATTGTTGTTGTGGTTGGTTCTCAAATTGTCCAGCAGCTTGCCAAAATTGGCTTTGATCCATGCTTGAGTGAGGTTCCCACCATTGGTTGAGATTACTTTGGTAGAATTGAGTGCCCCTATAGTTAAACTCTTGACCAAATTGCATTCTGCAGACATTAGGCACAAAACCCTAAAAACAATTGTTAGCACAAAAAGATAGAGAAAAGAAAATAAAGATTGAAAAGATATAAGAAGATAAGAGATTTAGAAGATAGAATCAAATAAAATAAAACCTAATCTAAAAAATAAAATCTAATCTAAAAGATAAAATAAAATAAAATCTAACCTAACCTAAAAGATAGAATAAGAATAAAATAAAATCTAACCTAAAAAGATAAAAAAATAAAATCTAATAAAATAAAATAAAATCTAACCTAAAAAAAATAAAAATAAAATCTAACCTAAAAAAAAAATCTAATCTAATCTAACCTAAAATAAAATCAAATCAAATAAAAACCGAAAAATAAAAAACAGAAAATAAAAATAGAAAACAGAAAAACAGAAAACAGAAAAAAATAAAATAAAATCAAATAAAATACAAACTGAAAAATATAAACAGAAAAATAAAATAAAATTAAAAAAATTCGAAATTTAAATTAAAAATAAAAAATAAGTCAAAGATAATCAATAATCACACAAATTAACCAGTTAAACCATGAATCCCCGGCAACGGCGCCAAAAACTTGATGGACAAATTTGTAAGCACCAAAATATGATGTCACAAACTTGTTTCACAATCGGCAAGTATGACCGAATCGTTCAAGTAATAAAACTTGGTAAGACCAAGTATCGTTCTTCCCAAAGGACTCACGGCCTAGTTTAGTTATGTGATTTCTTGATTAGCTAAGACTTAAGAAAACAATGATTGAAATTTTAATATGCAAGACGAAAATAAACATGTATGCATGAATTGATCAATGGCAAAGACATAAGATAAACACTTTCAATGAATTAAATGAATGAATATGTTGTTGGGGGTCAATTTCATCTCATCCACTGTCATATATTTTAGGAATTCCTCTTTCAAATCATCATTGTTAATGCCACTCTCTAATGTACCATTCTAGATGGCTTCTCCCTAATCAAATAGTTCATACAATTCCTAGCATTCCTAATGATTAGTTCATGAGTGCAGGAGCTTAAGGCAACCAATATAATGTTGTCAGTAAAATATTGGGAGAAATTCCCCGGATCTAGATTTCCCCGTACGTGTCCGTATCAACAAAACCAATAATCATGCATTAGAATGAGTTAAACAATGCAAGCATTGAGCAAAGAGGAAAAACCCTAACTAATGATGAAAGAAAGCATATGTCTTAATTCAAAGATGTATTCAACAAATCCATATATGAGAGCTTCAAGAGATTACATTGATTCCCCAACAAACATACAAGGTTTAGTTCACCATATTCATGGTGAACCTAGATGAATAACAATGAAAGTATGAAAGAATAAACCCAATAAAGTGGAAGAGGTAGCCTGAGCATCCAAGATCCTCCTTCAAAGGGGTGAAAGAGAGAGTGTTTGCCTCGTTTCTGCCAAAGATACCTAACTATAGGACGTGCAAGCCCTTATATACTAATCTAGAGTTACAAAAGATTACAAAAGCCCAAGCCCAAAAAGTGCCGCTCAGCGCCATTTACCGCTCAGCGGTGGTTACGCGTCTTCTTTCTTCCCCTCAGCGGCCATTTGCCCCTCAGCGGTTCCAACGCCACCTCTTGAGTGCCGCTCAGCGGTAGTTTGCCGCTGAGCGGTGCCTTCGACTTCTCCTTTTTGCACTCTTTCTTGTCTTTTCTAATGTCCTCTCTCTTATTCTTCACTTCTTTCACCAAATTCACCTCAAAACCTGCACAAAAACACTTAAATCAAGCATAAACCTGTCCAGCTCTCTTATTTCTGAAAATATAAACAAAATGCATGATTTCAAGCTAGTTTCTAAGTCTAAAGGTTGCTTTTAGTATCACTTTTAAGCATGAAAATAACAGTTTTTCAACTGTTATCAGTGGTTCACGTAAATTGTGTGCTTTGGTGTATAAAATCATTTCTTTGCTGCATGGAAGGAGAGAGGGGACGGTCTTGGAGAGTGTGGAAGGCACATGCTTAATTTCTTGAGAAATGGTGCACATGGGAGAAGAAGTCAACAAATTTTGTGGCTTATTTAAGGTGAAATTGAAGTTTGACTTGGGTGCATGGTGACTCACGGCCATGTTCTCTTTCTTTGGCCAATTGGACTTTTAAATTCATTTGTTAATTGCCATTATGATAAGTAATTTGCTAGGATTAAATTAGGCTTGTTAGTTTCTTTGGTTTTTAATTAATTTAATTAATAGGTTGAGTTTATGTGTTTGAGTTAGTGTTGCATTTAATTATTTTTAACTGTGTTTGTTAATCAGTTTGTAACAGTGTTTGATGTTTGAATGTTGTCTAAGGCTTTTAATAGTGCTAGTTTAATAACCATGCTAAATTAGTTTGTTTGCAACTGTGTCTTTATTAAGTTCTTTAATTTTTGCAAAACCTTTTCAAACCCCCCCCCTTTTTTTGTGTTAGACTCGATTTTCAAACCGCAAAATTGGTCCTTGAGAGACGACCTAGGAGTCACTTCCTAGCACTATACTACATTATTAATGCACATCAAATTTGATGGGTCGCGACAACCCGCATCAAATTTTGGCGCCGCTGCCGGGGACCAACGGTTCAGTTTTGAGTCTTGTGTTTGTGTTGTGTGATTTGTGTTGTGTTGTGTTGTGATAGTGTCGTTTTGCTATCTTGTGTTGATTTCTGTGGTTTGAATATATTTTTTTTGTGCTATTGTTTCATGATTACAGGGTGTTGTGATTTAGTGCATGACTAGAGGAAATCCTGGATTCATACCACCCTTTGATCCTGAGATTGATAGGACGTTTCATAGGTTAATTAGGCATTCGAGGAATTTGTCTTTAGAGTCTGTTTTTGAGTCTGTTCCATTGAATACTGTGCATCCCACTGCTGAGTACTTTGTGCATACTGCATCTACTGCATCTGTTGCATCTACACTTGATTCTGATTCTGATTCTGTTGTTTTTCACACTGAGAACAATATGACACAACCTCCACCTCGTGAGAGGACTTTTAGGGAGATGGCTGCACCTGATTTCAATATTGAAAGCTTGTGCATCCAATATCCTGATGAGGACGTTCCATTTGTTCTCAAGACTGGAATGATCCATTTGTTGCCCAAGTTTCATGGTCTTGCAGGTGAGAGTTCACATAAGCATTTGAAGGAATTCCATATTGTCTGTTCCACTATGAAACCGCATGATGTTCCTGAAGAGCACATCTTCGTGAAGGCATTCCCTCATTCATTGGAAAGTGTTGCTAAGGATTGGTTGTTTGGTTTGGCGCCTAGATCTGTCACTAGCTGGATGATCTGAAGAGGTTGTTCTTGGAGAAATTTTTCCCAGCATCTCGGACCACAGCTATCAGAAAAGATATAACTGGGATTAGGCAGCTTGGTGGAGAGAGCTTGTATGAGTATTGGGAGAGATTTAAGACACTTTGTGCTAGCTGTCCCCACCATCAGATACCTGAACAACTCCTTATCCAGTATTTCTATGAGGGTTTGAACAACATGGATCGGGGTATGATTGATGCTGCCAGTGGTGGAGCTCTTGGAGACACCACACCTGCTGAGGCCAGGCAATTGATTGAGAAGATGGCCTCCAACTCCCAGCAGTTTAGCACCAGGAATGATGCCATTGTGGTGAGGGGAGTACATGATGTTGTTGCCCAGTCTTTATCAGCTGTTGAAAGCAAGTTGGAAGGAAAGATTAGGAAAGATTGACTCTTTTGCAAAGTTGGTGACACAGTTGACTACCAACCAGAGATCTGCAGCTCCATCTGCATCTGTTGCACGACTATGTGTTATTTGCCCTTCCAGTGACCACTATACAGATGCTTATCCTTCTTTGCAGCACCCTGCTGCCTCTGATGCGCCTTAGGCTTATGCTACAAACATCTACAACAACAGGTAGGCACAACAGCAAAATCATGACTTATCCAGCAACAGGTACAACCCAGGGTGGAGGAATCACCCCAATCTAAGATGGAACAATGCGTCACAACATCAACAGCAGGCACCACCTTTCCAGAATGCTGGAGCACCTAACAAATATGTGCCTCCACCTATGCAACAACACCAGAGGCAACAACAACAGCAGCAACAAGAGGCACTTGCCCAACCAGCTGCCCACCCTTCTACTTCGTCTGAACCTTCATTGGAAGAGTTAGTGAGACAGATGACTATGCAAAACCTGCAGTTTCAGAAAGATAACATGCAATTTCAGCAGGAGACTAGAGCTTCCATACAGAGTCTCACTAACCAGATGGGTCAGATGGCTACTCAGATAAACCAAGCGCAGTCTCAGAATTCTGATAAGTTACCATCCCAGACTGTGCAGAATCCAAGGAATGTGAGTGCCATAACTCTCAGATCAGGGAAGCAGATTGTTGTGCCTTCAGAGCCCGCTTCTACACCTACACCCGTGCCTGCCACTTGTCCTAGAAAGAACGACCATGACGGTCCGAGCAGGGCATTTGAGGTGGGTGAATCTTCTTCTCCAGCCGGTGGTTCTTCTTCAGGTGGATCTTCTCCCTTTTCCACCACCACCGCTACCGCACCTTCTCCATTGGTTGACCGACCTATCCCTCTATCATTTCCTTCACGAGCACTTCCTAGCAAAAAGATGGAAGAGGTGGATAGGGAAATTCTGGAGACCTTTAGGAAGGTAGAGGTGAACATACCTCTACTCGATGCCATCAAGCAGATACCGAAGTATGCCAAATTCTTGAAGGAGTTGTGCACACACAAGAGGAAGATGAAGGGAAATGAGAGGATTAGCATGGGAAGGAATGTATCTGCGCTTATTGGTAAGTCGGTCCCGCACATCCCTGAAAAGTGCAAGGACCCAGGTATATTTTGCATTCCTTGTGTGATTGGAAACAATAAATTTGAGAATGCCATGCTTGATTTGGGTGCTTCTGTTAATGTCATGCCTTTGTCTATATATGCATCTTTGTCTCTTGGTCCTTTGCAAACCACGGGTGTGGTCATTCAGTTGGCCAATAGGAGTGTTACCCACCCAACAGGTTTCATAGAGGATGTCTTGGTTAGGGTTGGTGAATTGATTTTTCCTGCTGACTTTTATGTTTTGGAAATGGAGGAGGGATTCTCTCATGGATCCGCTTCCATTATCTTAGGCAGGCCATTCTTGAAAACTGCCCGAACTAAGATTGATGTGTATGTTGGAACTTTGTCTATGGAATTTGCTAATATTGTTGTTCATTTTAATATCCTTGATGCAATGAAATTTCCAGCTGAGGACCATTCTCTGTTTAGGATCGATGCATTGGATGACATTGTTGATGAATTTGTTGTTGATGACTTCCATTCTTTGCATGAGAAGAAGCATTCTTTTCTATCTTCTTTGCATTCATGCATTGAATCTGGATTCGAATCAGGATTTGAGAATGATGTTGATAATGTTGTGGATTTTGATGAGGATTGTGATGTCCAAGATGTTGATGCTATGCATGATATTGATGATGTTGTTGACATATCTGTGATGGACATTGATTTGGATTGTGATGAGATGAGTGTTCTGCCTTTACCTGTACACTCTTTAGAGTCAAAATGCATTAACCACGTTGCAGGAAGTACATTTGAATCTGACTTGCAGGCACCCACTCTTCAGCTGAAACAGCTTCCAGACAACCTTAAGTACGTGTACTTGGAGGATGATGAGAAGAAACCGGTGATCATTTCTACCTCCCTTGATTCTGTTCAAGAGGAGAAGTTGCTTGGTGTGTTGAGGAAGCACAAGAAGGCCATTGGTTGGAGTTTGGCTGACATACCTGGTATTAGCCCATCCACATGCATGCATAGAATTCTTTTGGAAGATGGGGCAAAGCCAGTGAGACAGCCACAAAGAAGGCAAAACCCCGTGATCATGGACGTCATCAAGAAGGAGGTGACCAAGCTTTTGCAAGCTGGGATCATCTACCCTATTTCAGATAGTCAGTGGGTTAACCCCATCCATGTTGTGCCCAAGAAAACTGGCCTCACTGTGGTAAAGAATGAAAGGGATGAGCTTATCCCAGCTAGAGTGCAGAACAGTTGAAGAGTCTGCATTGACTATAGGAGGCTTAACCAAGCAACCAGGAAAGATCATTTCCCCTTGCCATTCATTGATCAGATGCTGGAGCGCCTGGCAGGTAAATCTCATTATTGTTTTCTTGATGGTTTTTCTGGTTACTTTCAAATAAATATGGCGCGTGAGGATCAAGAGAAAACCACATTCACCTGCCCCTTTGGCACTTTTGCCTATAGGAGGATGCCTTTTGGTCTATGCAACGCCCCTGGTACCTTCCAACGGTGCATGCTTAGCATTTTTAGCGACTTTGTTGAGAGTTGCATAGAGGTGTTTATGGATGATTTCACTGTCTATGGATCCTCTTTTGATGCATGTTTAGACAGTCTGGAAAATGTTTTGAAAAGATGCATAGAAACAAACCTTGTTCTCAATTTTGAGAAATGTCACTTCATGGTTGGACAAGGTTTGGTTCTAGGGTATATCATTTCTGGAAAGGGAATAGAGGTAGACCCTGCTAAGATATCTGTGATTTCGCAGTTGCCTTACCCCTCTTGCGTGCGAGAGGTGCGATCTTTGCTTGGACATGCAGGTTTCTACAGGCGCTTCATCAAAGATTTCAGCAAGAAGGCGCTCCCCTTGTCCAGACTGCTGCAGAAAGATATTGACTTTTCTTTTGATGACAGATGCAAGCAGGCATTTGATTGCCTGAAGGAAGCTTTGACCACCACCCCTATCATTCAGGCACCGGATTGGATAGCCCCATTTGAGCTCATGTGTGATGCGTCTAATTATGCATTAGGGGCTATCTTGACACAGAAAATTGACAAGCTGCCGAGAGTGATCTACTATGCTTCATGCACTTTGGATGTTGCCCAATCAAATTATACCACCACTGAAAAAGAGTTGTTGGCAATTGTTTTTGCCCTTGATAAGTTTAGGTCATATTTGCTTGGATCACCTGTTATTGTGTATACTGACCATGCAACTCTAAAGTTTCTGTTGAAAAAGGCTGAGTCAAAGCCTAGATTGATCAGGTGGATGCTACTGCTCCAGGAGTTTGACTTGCAAATTGAAGACCGGAGTGGAGCACAAAATTTGGTTGCAGACCACCTTAGCCGGATTGAAAAAGCTGGGAATGAAGCTGATGTGTTGCCCATCTAGGATGCCTTTCCTGACGAGAGTTTGTTGATGATTTCTTACTCGCACCCCACTCCTTGGTTTGCACACATTGTAAATTATTTGGTTGCTTCTGTTTTTCCTCCCTTAGCATCACGTGCTCAGATTGTTAAAATTAAGAGTGATGCTAAGTATTATGTTTGGGATGACCCATATCTGTGGAAGTTGTGTAGTGACCAGGTTACTAGGAGATGCATTCCGGACCATGAGATTGACTCGGTCCTGCAGTTTTGTCATGCCTCCTCACCTGGTGGTCATCTAGGGATACAAAGAACAGCTCGCAGGGTGCTTGACTGTGGTTTCTATTGGCCTTCCATCTTCAAAGATGCGGAGAAGATTTGCAACACTTGTGAGCTTTGTCAGAGAGCAGGAGGATCAATTTCACAGAGACAAGAGATGCCTCAACAACCTATGTTGTTATGTGAGGTGTTTGATGTATGGGGTATAGATTTCATGGGTCCTTTTCCTGTTTCTTTTGGTTTCTCTTATATTCTCCTTGCTGTGGATTATGTTTCAAAATGGGTGGAAGCTAGAGCCACCAGGACTAATGATGCTCGGGTTGTTGTAGATTTTGTTAGATCTCACCTCTTTTGCAGGTTTGGAGTGCCTAGAGCAATTGTTAGTGATCAGGGAACCCATTTTTGCAACAGATCCATGCAAGCTTTGCTCAAGAAATATGGGGTGACGCACAGAGTCTCTACACCTTACCACCCCCAAACAAATGGGCAAGCTGAGATCTCCAACAGGGAGATTAAGAGGATTTTGGAGAAGATTGTCCAACCCAACAGGAAAGATTGGAGCAATAGGTTGGACGATGCTCTTTGGGCCCACAGGACATCCTACAAAGCACCGATAGGGATGTCTCCCTACCGGGTTGTCTTCGGAAAGGCATGTCACCTACCGGTTGAGATTGAGCATCGGCCATATTGGGCTGTGAAGACTTGCAACTTCTCCATGGACCAAGCTGGAGAGGAAAGAAAGTTGCAATTAAATGAATTGGATGAGATCCGATTGGAGGCCTATGAGAACTCGAAGTTCTACAAGGAAAGGACAAAGAAGTTCCATGATAGTTCTATTGTTAGAAAGGACTTCGAGGTTGGCCAACAGGTTTTGTTGTATTGTATAACTCTAGACTCGGCCTCATGGGTGGTAAGTTGAGATCAAAATGGACTGGACCTTTTGTTGTGACTAATGTTTATCCTTATGGTGCAGTAGAGATCCAAGGTCCATCTACAGCTAAAAGCTTCAAGGTGAACGGGCATAGACTGAAGCCTTTCCTCAGCAACCCTTCTTTATTGGATGTAGTGGTGGAGGAGATGATGGACAAATTTATGATCACCAAAATATGATGTCACAAACTTGTTTTACAATCGGCAAGTATGACCGAATCGTCAAGTAATAAACTTGGTAAGACCAAGTATCGTTCTCCCAAAGGACATACGGCCTAGTTTAGTTGTGTGGTTTGTTGATTAGCTAAGACTTAAGAACGAAATAATTGGAGTTTAATATGCAAAACAGAAAATAAACATGTATGCATGAGTTTTGATCAATGGCAAAAGCAAAAGACAAGCACTTTCAATGAAATATATGGATGAATATGTTGTTGGGGGTCAATTTCATCTTATCCACTCTCATATATTTTAGGAATTCAACATTCAAATCATCATTGTTAATGCCACTCTCTAAATTACCTTGTCAAGAAGGCCTATCCCTAATTACGAGTTCATACAATTCCTAGCATTCCTAATAATTATTTCTTTTAGCACATGAGCTTAACGACAACCAATATACTACTGGGAGTAATTCCCGGGATCTAGACTTCCCCGTACGTTCCCGTATCGACAAAACCAATAATCATGCATTGAATGAGTTAAACAAAGCAAGCATTAAGCAGAGAGGAAAAACCCTAACTAATGATGAAAGAAAGCATAAATCTTAGATTAAGATGCAAGCACAAATTCCATATATGAGAGCTTCAAAAGATTACATTGATTCCCCAACAAACATACAAAGTTTAGTTCACCATATTCATGGTGAACCTAGATGAACAATAATGAAAGAATGAAGGATAAAACCCTAGAAAGGTGAAGAGGTAGCCTGAGCATCCAAGATCCTCCTTCAAAGGGGTGGAAGAGAGAGTGTTTGCTTCGTTTCTGCCAAAGATACCAACCCTAAGACATCTAGGTCTTTAAATAGGACATAAAAATAATAGAAAACGGGTCCAGGCCCAAACAGATCATAAAATCGCATAAAACTGGCCCAAAACTCGTTTGGTTGACTTTTTTCGTATTCTGGTTGACTGGTTGACTTTTTTGGTTGACGGGTTGACTTTTCTGGTTGACTGGTTGACTTTTCTGGTTTCTGGTTGACTTTTCAGCACTCCAATCATTTGGTACTTCAATTCTTCTTTCAAATCATTCAATTAGCCTACAAATTAAAGGGAATCTTGCACAAAACCATTAATATCACTTTCAACTCTCTTATTCACAAAACTAAAGCAAAAATATGAGTTCAAGCTAGTTTCTAAGTCTTAAAGTTTGCTTTTGGTATCAATTTTAAGCATAAAAATAACAGTTTTTCAACTGTTATCACAACCCCAAACTTAGAACTTTGCTTGTCCTCAAGCAAACAAGATGTAACTCAATCTTCTACCAATTCATATAATGGTTCACTCATTCAAAAATCTTCTTTTCAAGATAAGTAAAGACTTCAATCAAGCTTATGACCAAGATTTCAATCAAGACGTGCACATGCTTTGGTGTTCACAAAGTCACTTAATATCCAACAAATGCTATTTTTCATGAATGATCAATCAATTAAGCATGGATGTTCATGTGCTCATGGAATATTTCCTCACTAGGTAAAGTGTTTCACTCAAACACAAGTGTATAAGAGGTAATCACTCATTCACTCCAATATCACAATGTCACATGAATCAACTTTGCCTTTCATTTAACCACAATAAAAAACATTCACAAGCATGCATCATCACAAGAACTTTTCAATGGCTTATAACGTGGCTGGGCTAACAAGAAAATTGGTTTTTCTGGATCACAAAATCCTTGAGTTAAGAGAATCATAACAACACAATTATTCTTATTTTTCCCAACTTGCCTTTGCATTGAGCTTTGCCTTTTTCTTTTCTTTTCTTTCTCTTTTTCTTTTCTTTTCACATTCTTATTTCTTAGCTCTTAGCTCAATGCTTTTCCTGTTTCTTTTTCATGCTTTCCCAACAACCCCAAACTTGAACATTTAACAAAACCACACAAGATTTTCTACTTAACTCAAGGTAAAGCTTTTCAACAATGATTTTCAATTTATGTTCAAGGCTAAGGGTTCAAAGGATAGAACACAAAGTGTTCTCTTTTAGTGAGCTAACTTTATGAATTTGGCCAATAAAAAGGGTTCCAATAAACGACCTTGATCATATGATGCAAAACAAGCAATTGATTCAATCATAGAAAACCTGGGCAAAATCATTCATGCTTTCAAAGTAATAGCATTCAATCATTAAAAACTCTAGAGCTCAAAACCTCACATATAAGCTCATTCACATTTGACATACACATCCTGCTTAATTTCACAATCACAATCATGATATCCTGCATTTGTTCACAAAGCTTGTGAATCACCTGTATAAACATATAATGTGCACATCATCTCAACATTAATCAATCTCAAAGCATCATCAAGCATTACTTATCACACAATCACAGTCAATAGCAAACCATCATAACAAACCAGGTTTCCAATAGAGTACATCATCCCTAATCTAAAACAAAAATAAATAAGTTCAGAAAACTTTAAACCAACAAAAACATAAGCATATAATAGTATTCATCAGTAAATGCTATCTCAGCTCCTCATCAGTCTGAGTTGTCCTCTGTATCTTCCTTCTTCTTGGATCTTATAGTTTTGATTCTTTTTGCCTGATGAGGAGGCCATCCCTGCATCAAACATAATTCACAAAACCAAAAGATACATTGTTAAGCATTAGTAAACCACAATGAAGAAATCAGTCCCTTCAATGATGCTCTCTCCCAACCCCAAACGTAGATGGAAAACTAGTGAGCAAGTGAATGGAAGGGAGATTTTCTAAAGAGAGATGAGGGAAAAGTTGTAGAGAACCTTTGAAAAGGTATGTAGGAGTGTGTGTTCAGAGAAGAGCCTGAAAATAAAAGCATTTGCGCAGCTTAGGGTATAAAAATACCCTAATGGGCTCGGGTTCCGCTAAAGGGTAACCAAAGCCCACTCTGCGATAGTACCGCTCAGCGGTAATTTGCCGCTCAGCGGCACTTTCGTGATGTGCTCTTCTCCTTCTTTGCTTAACCTAAGTGCCTCCTAGACATGCCCCTCACTGGTTCCCTGCAATTCAATGTTTAAAATACTTATGCAAACCCTAACTAAAATAAAACAAACAAAAACAATCAATCAACTGGGTTGCCTCCTAGGTAGCGCTTGTTTAACGTCACGAGCCTGACCCAAAATCCACCAACACCCATCAGTAGGTGTTTAAAATCTCACCAACACCCATCAGTAGGTGCTTCAAACTTACCAACACCCATCAGTAGGTGTTACACACTTAGCATCCTTCAGTAGATGCTATGTTCAGTAATATAATGTTCAACAGATTTAAAGATTACAAACCCAAGTAAAATTTAAAAGTTCTAAAATCACTGGGTTGCCTCCCAACAAGCGCTCTTTTAACGTCATTAGCTTGACCCAGTAAGCTCAAGTTCCTGCTTTATAGTTGATGTTGTCATCCCACCAACTCCTCAGCTGTTTCCTGTGAACTGTTTTGGTCCTTCTAGAATGTGGAGACTCTATCTCTATCATCTCCTTCTCTTTAAAGCCCTTCACAACCCACAACTTGTTCTTGATTCTTACAGGTGTGCCAAGTTGGGGTCTTCTTTTCTCCCAGTCATCAGGAATTTCTCCTCCTCTTCCAATCTTTTCTTCCTTGTGTACCTGAAACAACAAACAATGGTTACCTGCAACCTTGGGCTTTTCATCTTTATGGCTAGTCATGTGTGCATCTTGAAATGCAGCTTTATAACTAGCTTCTTCCTCCTGTGCTTGCGTCTCATCCTTGAAGACGTCTACAACCACTCTCTCCTCTCGATCCTGGAGCACCACTATACCTTCATTTACATCAATGATAGCTCTGGCCGTTTTCATAAACGGTCTTCCAAGTATGATAGGTATCTTCTCTGTCTCCATCTTCATCACCACAAAGTCTGCCAAGAACTGAAGTTTGCCAACACAAACTATAATGTCCTCTGCAATCCCACATGGCTCCTTTGAAGATCCATCGGCCATTACTAGATTAACCTTTACAGGTTTCACATTAACATTGCCGATTTGCTCCAGTAAAGAGTAAGGTATCAAGTTAACACTTGAACCTAAATCAAGAAGAGCTTTCTTCACCCTTTTCTTCCCTATGGTACAAGGGATAGAAAAACTGTCTGGGTCTGTTGCTTTAGGAGGGAATGGCTCTTTTTTAACAGTTATACACTCCTTTGCCTCATCATCTCTACGTCTCTTCTTTGTAGAGATTTCTTCATTAGATTTAGTGTAAATCGTAATCTGTTGCAGAATCTGTTCCCAAGGTGCATCATTATCCACCATTTTGAATAATTCTGTGAAATCCAGTTGTTTCCCTTGATGGATTGGAAAAGGAAAAGTGCTATTGCTCTCTATTTCTCTTCTCTCTTCTGTTTCTAACTCAACTTTCTCATCATCAACACTCTCTACCACCTTGCACTCTTCTCTGGGGTTAACCTCAAAATTAGCCCCAAAATTTCTATTTGGCCTTTCTTCCACCTGTTTGGTGATCTGCCCCATCTGAGTCTCCAGATTTTTGATAGCAGCTTCAGTGCTCTTCTGTGTAGACTCAGTCTTCTGTATGAAATTGTTGAGAGTTTCCTCCATCCTCATGGACCTTTCATTAAGCATAGATAACTGTTGCCATAAGGTGGGTTGCTGCTGCTGCTTATTATATTGACCAGCTTGCCCAGTTTGCCCTTGACCAATACTTGGGTGTGGTTTCCACCCCTGATTGTAGCTTCCTTAACAGTACTGATTGGTCATGTAGTTTACATCCTCTACGGCTTCAACTGGAAAGGCACATTGACCATTGATATGGTCGCCTCCACACAATTCGCACAACTGGGATTGTACCTGTGCAGCAGTTTTCAACTCTTTGGGTAATTGTGCAAGAGTTTTAGTTAGAGTCTCCAGCTGTTGAGTTAGAATTTTGTTTTGAGCTAGCA
Source organism: Vigna umbellata (assembly GCF_029865625.1). Taxonomy (NCBI): domain Eukaryota; kingdom Viridiplantae; phylum Streptophyta; class Magnoliopsida; order Fabales; family Fabaceae; genus Vigna; species Vigna umbellata. The sequence goes on along the minus strand of NC_142174.1, from coordinate 5,435,923 downwards.
GGGCATCATGTGTCTGTAATTGGAGAACTCCTTTTTGCATAGGAGCTCCTCTCTCACTGTGTAGCTCATTATCACTAGTAGCCATGTTTTCTATAATCTCTGTTGCTTCCTCTGGAGTTTTCCATTTAATATTGCCTCCTGCTGAGGCATCCAGCATCATCTTGGTTTGTGAACCAAGCCCTCCAAGGAAAGTTAAGACTACTTCCTGATCTTCAAAGCCATGCGTGGGAGTTTTTCTTAGCAAGCTTTTATACCTGTCCCATGCATGCCCTAGTGATTCTTCCATGCCCTGTTTAAATGAAGAAATCTCTTGCTTGCCTTTTGTCACCTTAGATTGTGGGAAGTACTTGTTTAAAAATTTTGTGACCACTGCTTCCCACTCTGTGAAACTTTCTTCTGGGAAAGAATTCAACCAAAGCTTAGCATTGCCTCCCAATGAGAAAGGAAATAAGCTAAGTTTGATAGCTTCGTCTGGCACCCCATTAATCTTTACTGTGTTGCAAATCTCACTGAAGGTAGTGAGGTGCTCATATGGGCTTTCATGAGATAACCCATTAAATTGGTTGCTTTTCACCAGTTGAATCAGTGCTGGTTTGACCTCCATATTAGCTGCATTGACTCTAGGTCTAGCTATACTGTTAAAGTGCTGAGGTCCAGCTATACTGGTGTAGTCAGCAAGAGTTCTTCTAACATTGTTGTTCTCCATATTTTCTGTGCTATGAACAGAACCTTGTGGTGATGATTGTAAGAGAGTTTCTAGAGAAGGGAAAAGTTCTCTAGATGTTCGGATTCTTCTCCTCCGTCTACTCTCGTCTAGACCTTCAAGCAGAGGTTTTGTTGTTTTCTTGCTCCTTGTTCTAATTGCTTCCTGCATACACAAGAAAACAAAACCCTAGAAAATATTTGTTAGCACAAAAAGATATAGGAGAAGATAAAAGATTCAGAAGATAAAATAAAATAAGATAGAATAAAATAAAATAAAATAAAATCTAATAAAATAAAATAAAATAAAATAAAATAAAATAAAATAAAATCTAATCTAATCAAATAAAATAAAATAAAATAAAATAAGATAAAATAAAAACCGAAAAAATAAAAACAGAAAATAAAAACAGAAATTCAAAATTAAAGTCAAAGATAATCAATAATCACACAAATTAACCAGTTAAACCACGAGTCCCCGGCAACGGCGCCAAAAACTTGATGGACAAATTTATGATCACCAAAATATGATGTCACAAACTTGTTTTACAATCGGCAAGTATGACCGAATCGTTCAAGTAATAAACTTGGTAAGACCAAGTATCGTTCTCCCAAAGGACTCACGACCTAGTTTAGTTGTGTGGTTTGTTGATTAGCTAAGACTTAAGAACAAAATAATTGGAGTTTAATATGCAAAACAGAAAATAAACATGTATGCATGAGTTTTGATCAATGGCAAAAGCAAAAGACAAGCACTTTCAATGAAATATATGGATGAATATGTTGTTGGGGGTCAATTTCATCTTATCCACTCTCATATATTTTAGGAATTCAACATTCAAATCATCATTGTTAATGCCACTCTCTAAATTACCTTGTCAAGAAGGCCTATCCCTAATTACGAGTTCATACGATTCCTAGCATTCCTAATAATTAGTTCTTTTAGCACATGAGCTTAACGACAACCAATATACTATTGGGAGTAATTCCCCGGATCTAGACTTCCCCGTACGTTCCCGTATCGACAAAACCAATAATCATGCATTGAATGAGTTAAACAAAGCAAGCATTAAGCAAAGAGGAAAAACCCTAACTAATGATGAAAGAAAGCATAAATCTTAGATTAAGATGCAAGCACAAATTCCATATATGAGAGCTTCAAAAGATTACATTGATTCCCCAACAAACATACAAAGTTTAGTTCACCATATTCATGGTGAACCTAGATGAACAATAATGAAAGAATGAAGGATAAAACCCTAGAAAGGTGAAGAGGTAGCTTGAGCATCCAAGATCCTCCTTCAAAGGGGTGGAAGAGAGAGTGTTTGCTTCGTTTCTGCCAAAGATACCAACCCTAAGACATCTAGGTCTTTAAATAGGACATAAAAATAATAGAAAACCGGTCCAGGCCCAAACAGATCATAAAATCGCATAAAACTGGCCCAAAACTCGTCTGGTTGACTTTTTTCGTATTCTGGTTGACTGGTTGACTTTTTTGGTTGACTGGTTGACTTTTCTGGTTGACTGGTTCACTTTTCTGGTTTCTGGTTGACTTTTCAGCACTCCAATCATTCTGTACTTCAATTCTTCTTTCAAATAATTCAATTAGCCTACAAAATAAAGGGAATCTTGCAAAAAACCATTAAATTCACTTTCAACTCTCTTATTCACAAAACTAAAGCAAAACTATGAGTTCAAGCTAGTTTCTAAGTCTTAAAGGTTGCTTTTGGTATCACTTTTAAGCATAAAAATAACAGTTTTTCAACTGTTATCAGGAGACGTCTTTGGTCCACCCCACCTATCCTCCCATCTGACTCAGGGAGTTTCTTTTCTCCTTCCCTCCTCACTTTTATTGCACTTTGTCGATATCTGATGACTGTTCTGATTGTTTGATCTGCTGATTGTGACACACTGAGGACATTGTGTCGTTTAAGTGTGGTCTATTAGGGGAGGTTGTTTCTTTGTTCATGTTTCGGTTTTTATGTAGTTTGTTATGTCTTTTGTACAGTTTGACATGCTTTTCGTGAATTCTGGATTGTGATTAGGTTGTCAGTTTTCCTTCACTTCATTGATACTCTGATTTGTTGGATTCCTTGCTTTTCTTTGCTTGGAAGATGATCATGATGTTTGAGAGTTGAATTGATGGTGACCATATTACCTGTGAGATTTGAGCCATTTGATGATCTTTCTTGTGTGTGATATGTCTCTTGATTGCTTGCACATATGTCTTGGCTTGACTCTTTTTGATGATTCTTGATTGATACACATATTTGAAAGTGATAAAGGCATTTTGTTGTTGAGCCTCTAGAGCCAGATGAGCCTACCTTGTTTTGATCCATTGATAACCCTTTTGAGCCTATGTTTTGCCCCATTTCTTTGTTTTGAAGCTCATACACCAGCCCTAAGTGAAAAAAAAACCATTATTACCTTAGCCTTAGGGAATTTTGGAGTTTTGGAATTGTTTTGGGAATAAGTGTGGTCTCCTGGGAGTTTCAGAGGAATTGGCTAGTGAGTCCTCTTCTTATCGTGTTTTTGTAAATATGTGGTGTATCTTGTCTCTTGAAATTGTATGCTGAATAGAGTAAAGAAAAGAGACAGGATGAAAAAAAAAAGAGAGCAGAAAAACAGTAAAAAGAAAATGAAAAAAAAAATTGTGAATAATGGAGTCAAGAAGAGGATGGAATTAGAGGTTGTGGGGTGTGTTTAAATGTGTTTACACTTGTTCCCCATTGCTCCTCTGTTCCTTATGGTTTGTAGCTTCTTATCCAGATATATCCTCCCTTGTCCTTGGCCCCATTACAACCATGAAAAGACCTTTTGATTTGAACATGCGTATGTGCTTGAGTGTTGATATTAGAGGCTTGCCAAGTCTATTTGTGTTTGCTTTCTTGAGTGCATTGAGTGACATTGATTTACCTTAAACACTTGATAGAAACACTGATTGTGTGCATCTGTGAGGCTCTGTTGCCTTTGATTCATCTCTTGAACTGATTGACTGTTTTCCTTGTACTGAACTGTTTGGACGATTCTTTGAGTATCTGCTTTCATTGACTCTGTGTGGGATTCTGCCTATACCTTTTACTGTCCAGATTTTGTGAGAATTGTGCAACTGTGTTCCTGTTTTGGAGTCTTTGGTGTCTGTATGTCGAGTCTGTGTCACCTCCCTGATGTTTGAGTAGTTCCCTGGTTTTCGTCTTGGTTTTTCCCAGGAGTGCAAAAGATTAAGTGTGGTCTATTTTGATGAGTCTTTATTTCTTGAATTATATTTAGTTTATTGCACTTAAATAAACTAGGGAATTGTGTTTAATTGTCTATTATTTTCCCGTTTTCTGAATTCTGCTTAATTTGGTCGGAAATTCGTAATTGTGCTAATTTGGGTTTTCTGAGCTGATTAAGTGCATTTCTGGTTGCAGGAAAGTTGTGGAAACATCATCTGGAGCATTGAGATATGGCGTGACACACTCAAAGGCTCAACATTTAGTCATTTAGATTCTAATTAAAATTGTAATTTCGTTTTCTAGAAGCCCTTAATTAGAATTAGGTGTTTTGGACCCTTTTAGGGGCAATTTTGTAAAAAGACCCATTTGTAGGACATGTGCCTTTTTGATTAGGGTTTTTAATTGATTGTGGACCCCATTTGGAAGAGAAACTCTCGGCATTTTAGAGAGCCTTAGCCAACCACACAAAAAGACTCTTACACACTTCCAAATTGACTCTTATTAATAGTGTAGTATAGTGCTAGGAAGTGACTCCTAGGTCGTCTCTCAAGGACCAATTTTGCGGTTTGAAAATCGAGTCTAACGCAAAAAAGGGGGGGGGGTTGAAAAGGTTTTGCAAAAATTAAAGAACTTAATAAAGACACAGTTGCAAACAAACTAATTTAGCATGGTTATTAAACTAGCACTATTAAAAGCCTTAGACAACATTCAAACATCAAACACTGTTACAAACTGATTAACAAACACAGTTAAAAATAATTAAATGCAACACTAACTCAAACACATAAACTCAACCTATTAATTAAATTAATTAAAAACCAAAGAAACTAACAAGCCTAATTTAATCCTAGCAAATTACTTATCATAATGGCAATTAACAAATGAATTTAAAAGTCCAATTGGCCAAAGAAAGAGAACATGGCCGTGAGTCACCATGCACCCAAGTCAAACTTCAATTTCACCTTAAATAAGCCACAAAATGTGTTGACTTCTTCTCCCATGTGCACCATTTCTCAAGAAATTAAGCATGTGCCTTCCACACTCTCCAAGACCGTCCCCTCTCTCCTTCCATGCAGCAAAGAAATGATTTTATACACCAAAGCACACAATTTACGTGAACCACCAAGTGGAAATGCCAAAGAATGCTTCAAAGACCAATGTGCAAATGGAAGATACCATGGGTGCTCCTACCAATGTGCCAAGTAAGCTAAATCAAATGAAAACAAACTCTAAAAACCTCCATTTCTCATTGCAATTCACGGTTGGAACAAGCAAAGGCCAAATCTCAAAGTGGAAACATTCCTTGGGTCAAAACAAGCATCTTTTGTGTTGGTCCAAAAGTGGTAAAAATTAAATGAAGCAATTTCCTCTCTCCTACAAACTCCAAACGGTTTTTCTTCAAGAATTATGCATCCAAAAGCTTTCTTCCACTCTTCAATACAGAGAACAACTTCAAGAAACCAAAGTTAAAGTTTCAAATGAACACAAGAACAATAAACCCAAACTTCTACTCATCAACCCATCTTTAACACTACCATTTCTTCAAGTTTCTTTGCAAAAACGAAAATAATACTTAGACCATTAATTCCAGTTCTGTCCAGCCTCCATAACATCACCAAGATCTGATCCCAACCTTGTCTCAAGCATCAAAACCGAAAAATGCAAGAAAAGAGTTAAACCCACGACACCCACACATCATCTTAAGCTCTCTTCAACCTAAAACTACATACAACTTCATTTTTATCATCCAACCATATAGAATGAGATAAAAACCGAGAGGAACAGCAGCAAAGGGAGAGGAAAACGAAATATAAAGTTACTCAAACCCAACATCCACCATGGAAATGCAAAGACAAGCTCCAAAACTCAAACTCCAAGCATCAAGAACAAGCAAATGGAAGTGGAAATGAATAGTTTTTCACCACCAATAAGCTAAGACAACCAAGAGTAAATTAAGAGAAGAAGAAAATCTGCATCTTGCTCATTGAAATGGCCAAAAAAGAGACACCCAAGTCAAGCTCTCCATAAGAGTGTTCATACAAGAAACCCTAAGAGAGAAAAGCTCAAAAACGTGAAAAAAATGAAGTGTGTAAGAGTCTTTTTGTGTGGTTGGCTAAGGCTCTCTAAAATGCCGAGAGTTTCTCTTCCAAATGGGGTCCACAATCAATTAAAAACCCTAATCAAAAAGGCACATGTCCTACAAATGGGTTTTTTTTACAAAATTGCCCCTAAAAGGGTCCAAAACACCTAATTCTAATTAAGGGCTTCTAGAAAACGAAATTACAATTTTAATTAGAATCTAAATGACTAAATGTTGAGCCTTTGAGTGTGTCACGCCATATCTCAATGCTCCAGATGATGTTTCCACAACTTTCCTGCAACCAGAAATGCACTTAATCAGCTCAGAAAACCCAAATTAGCACAATTACGAATTTCCGACCAAATTAAGCAGAATTCAGAAAACGGGAAAATAATAGACAATTAAATACAATTCCCTAGTTTATTTAATTGCAATAAACTAAATATAATTCAAGAAATAAAGACTCATCAAAATAGACCACACTTAGTCTTTTGCACATTGGTCTTTGAAGCATTCTTTGGCATTTCCACTTGGTGGTTCACGTAAATTGTGTGCTTTGGTGTATAAAATCATTTCTTTGCTGCATGGAAGGAGAAAGGGAACGGTCTTGGAGAGTGTGGAAGGCATATGCTTAATTTCTTGAGAAATGGTGCACATGGGAGAAGAAGTCAACACATTTTGTGGCTTATTTAAGGTGAAATTGAAGTTTGACTTGGGTGCATGGTGACTCACGGCCATGTTCTCTTTCTTTGGCCAATTGGACTTTTAAATTCATTTGTTAATTGCGATTATGATAAGTAATTTGCTAGGGTTAAATTAGGCTTGTTGGTTTCTTTGGTTTTTAATTAATTTAATTAATAGGTTGAGTTTATGTGTTTGAGTTAGTGTTGCATTTAATTATTTTTAACTGTGTTTGTTAATCAGTTTGTAACAGTGTTTGATGTTTGAATGTTGTCTAAGGCTTTTAATAGTGCTAGTTTAATAACCATGCTAAATTAGTTTGTTTGCAATTGTGTCTTTATTAAGTTCTTTAATTTTTGCAAAACCTTTTCAAACCCCCCCCCCTTTTGTGTTAGACTCAATTTTCGAACCGCAAAATTGGTCCTTGAGAGACGACCTAGGAGTCACTTCCTAGCACTATACTACATTATTAATGCACATCAAATTTGATGGGCCGCGACAGCCCACATCACTCGCCTATATGAAGATGTAGTAGGGTAGGATCTATTTGTGGAAGCTTTTCTTCTATTTTGTTCTTCCACTCGCACACATAGCTGGACAAAGTCATTTAGATCTAAGTAAGGTAAGAGTTCAACCTTATCTCTAATCTCATAGTTTAATCCACTCTGGAATCTAGCTATGGTGAATCGCTCCTCTTCTTTTGTCCCAGCTCTTAACATGAGTAATTCTAACTTTTGCCGGTATTCCTCAACACTCATGTTTCTTTGTTGAAGTCGATGGAGCTTGTCCATGACTTCTCTAGCATAATATGCCGGGACATGTGATGCACAAATTTATGATCACCAAAATATGATGTCACAAACTTGTTGAACAATCGGCAAGTATGACCGAATCGTTTCAAGTAATAAACTCGGTAAGACCAAGTATCGTTCTCCCAAAGGACTCACGACCTAGTTTAGTTATGTGATTCGTTGATTAGCTAAGACTTAAGAACGAAATAATTGGATTTTACTATGCAAAAGACGAAAATAAACATGTATGCATGAGGTTGATCAATGGCTAAAACAAAATACAAACACTTTCAATGGAATATATGAATGAATATGTTGTTGGGGGTCAATTTCATCTTATCCACTCTCATATATTTTAGGAATTCAACATTGATGAGTCGTTATTTCTTGAACTATATTTAGTTTATTGCACTTAAATAAACCAGGGAATTGTGTTTAATTGTCTGTCATTTCCCCGTTTTCCGAATTCTGCTTAATTTGGTCAGAAATTCGTAATTGTGCTAATTTGGGTTTTCTGAGCTGATTAAGTGCATTTCTGGTTGCAGGGAAGTTGTGGAAACATCATCTGGAGCATTGGGATATGGAGTGACACACTCAAAGGCTCAACATTTAGTCATTTAGATTCTAATTAAAGTTGTAATTTCGTTTTCTAGAAGCCCTTAATTAGAATTAGGTGTTTTGGACCCTTTTAGGGACAATTTTGTAAAAAAATATCATTTGTAGGACATACGCCTTTTAGGTTAGGGTTTTTAATATTTTGTGTGGACCCTACCCTTATTAAAAAGGGACACACGGCCGTTGTCCAGCCGTCACTGGCCATTTGCACGGTACACTCTTGGTTTTTAGTTTTTATGCTATTTGGAATGTTGAAATTTTTTTTCGGAGAGTTGAACGTGGTCTTTGAATGGAATGAATGAACAGTTGTAATGATTATTCTTTTTGCTGAATGCTGATTGAAGTTTCCATTTGGTTTTGGTGCACTTTTATTCAATCTTTTCTCGCATTATGTGAGCTTGGAATAGGAGAATGAAGTGATGTCTCGGTTGTCTCACGGCTGCTGGAAGGAAATAGAATTGTTTTTGGATTTATAAAGTTGAAAGCTGAATTGATGGGAGTAGGTAGTGTGCACATGGTGATTCACGGACAGTAGGAAGTATCATTGCTGGCTGGATGGGCTTTCTCTTTCTTTAGAAAACAAGCACGGTGATTTGAGATTGGATGGAGGATTGATGTGCCACGGTTGGAATGAAGAGGTGATGGGAGTAGGTGGTGTGCTGAAACGTGGAGAAAGGAGAAGCACGCTCACTGGAAGGGAGCTTTTTAGCAGCAACCACTCTCGCTCATTTTGATTATTCCAGCTTCAGGGATGTTATGATGATTCATTTTTTTTTAGAAAGAAAGAATGGTTGAGAAATGTAAGGAGGGTGTGTCTCGGCCTTCGAGGAGAATGAAGCACAGGTTTTCCGGTTTTGGATGGGATTCTTTTTATCACATTTAGCTTTCACTTTCTTTTAAGAGAAAAGCGTTGATTGATGGGAGCAAAAAAGTGCATGTGTCGTCTAGTTGAAAGAAGTGGACCATGGAGCAACACGATATTTTTCTTTGTTGTAAAACGAGCAGCGGTGATTATGTTGAGTGAAGGAACACGCGGACGTAGATGGTTGGAGACGCAGCAACACGTTAGGTAGGGAGGTGGCACCATGCTGAACACATGGAAGTGTCACGGCCAAGGAGTATGTTTTAGAAGCATTTGCCAATTTCAATTTCTTTTGATAGATGAATGAGTGGTTAATGGTAGAGAAGTTTATTTTCTTTTATTTCTTTTGCCTTAAAATATTTTATATTATATGTTGAAATGATTTTCTTCTTTTTGGTGGTGAATTGTGTTTGAATATTTATCTATTGTATTATTTTCTTTAAAAGTTTGCATGCACTTTAATGCTTTCAATTATATTCGGTCGTGTTTTATTTAATTTCCAGTTTAATTTAATTTTACCACAACCAAAAAAAAAAAATCACAAAACCCCCCCTTTTTCCGTGTGTGATCTGAGACTGAACCGCAATATTGGTCCTTGTGAGACGACCTAGGAGTCACTTCCTAGCATTATACTGCATTCTTTTATGCACAACTTTTGTGAGAGGTGTGACCCTCTCATCAAAATGGCGCCGTTCCCGGGGACCAATGGTTCAGTCTTAGGTCTTTTGTTGTGTTAGTGTTGTGTTGTGTGATGTGTTTTAGGATGTTTAGTTAGTCTTGTTTGGGTTTACTTCTTTTATCGATTTTTGTGTTTTTAGATTTTTATCATTTTTTGTATTTTGTGCATTTAGTTGTTGTTTTTGGAAGTTTCAATGAGCAAAAACAGGTTTATTCTGAACTTGAGATTCCAAACACTTTACCTGATTTGCTTATGCATTCAAATGCCTGTGATTTGATGCACACTGATTCTATAGGATTCATGACTGATACTAATACAGATTTGATTGTCCATTCTAAAATTTTTGATTCAGTATCAGCCATTGAACCCATTGGTCTAAGGGTTGTTTTGAATGGACATGATTGCCGTGATGAAATTTTGAATGATAATAGCCTTGAACTGACCTTTGATTCTGTTGATGATGCATATATCAATATTGATTTTGAGGTGGAAACTATGCAATCTGATAACTCTATAGAGTTAGGACTGAACTTTGATCTGACACAGTTCTCTGAGAACTTTGAATGTGATTGTGAATCTGGTTCTTGCCCGATCTGTATTGAAATTGATTATGTGTTACAGACAGATTCTAAGCGTATAACAGATGCTATTAATTGTGAGTTTGATGACCATGCTGCAGAATTAAATGAGAATACAGGTGCTGACATTAAGGAAATCATGATTAATGAAGGAGAGTGTACTGCTACTTCTTTGACTGAGCCAGAGATCTCCATTCCGGTGTCACACACTGAACAACTACCAGTGGAAGGAAAGCTACTGATGGAACAGTTTGCTGGGAGAAGAAAGAAGAAACATCTCATTTTGGATGATATGGCAGTACTGATGAAGTTGGTCCTCCTCCAAACCTCCTTGCTGGATACAATGGTGGAAGACATCTCCCTGAAAGTCCAAAATTGGCAACTGCCACCATGATCAGGGGAGTTTTCTTTTTCTCTTCTCCTCCTTTTCCTACTTTTATTGCACTTGTCCATGATGTGTTGATTGTTCTGATTTCTGATCTTATGCTTATGGCACATTGAGGACACTGTGTAGTTTAAGTGTGGTCTATTGGGGGAGATTCTGATTTTTCTTTGTTAGTTTTTGTTTTTCGTGTTAATTTTTTTTTTCTTTTCTAGGTAGTTTTTGTTTTGTTTTGTGTACAATTTTACATATTTCTCATAATTTCTTGATTGTGGTTAGGATGTCAGTTTTCCTTCACTTCATTGATACTCTGAGATGTTCGATTCCTTGCTTTTCTTTGCTTGGAAGATGATCATGATGTTTGAGAGTTGAATTGATTGTGACACAAATGCCCTGTGTGAGAATTTGAGCCACTTTATGTTCTTTCTTGTGTGTGATATGTCTCTTGATTGCTTGCACATATGCCTTGGCTTGACTCTTGTTGATAATCCTTGATTGATATGCATGTTTGGAAGTGATAAAGGCAGTTTTGTTCTTGAGCCTCTCTAGCCAAATAAGCTTACCTTGTTCTAATCCTTTGATAACCCCTTTTGAGCCTATACTTTGCTCATCTCTTTGTTTTGAAGCTCATACACTAGCCCTAAGTGAAAAACCATGATTACCTTAACCTTAGGGAATTTTGGAGCTTTGGAAGTGTCTTGGGAACAAGTGTGGTCTTCCTGGGGATTCTGATGAATTGGCTAGTTGGTTCCTCTTCTTGTTTTGTTTTTATAAATATGATTTATATCTTATCTCTTATAGTTGTGTGCTAAAGAGAGAAAAGAAAAGAGATAGGATGAAAAAAAAATGAATGAGAAAAATAAAAAAAACAATTATGAATAATGGAGTCAAGAAGAGGATTGAATTAGAGGTTGTGGGTGTGTTTGAATGTGTTTACACTTGTTCCCCATTGCTCCTTTGTTCCTTATGGTTTGTAGCTTCTTATCCAGATATATCCTCCCTTGTCCTTGGCCCCATTACAACCATGAAAAGACCTTTTGATTTGAACATGCGTATGTGCTTGAGTGTTGATATTAGAGGCTTGCCAAGTCTATTTGTGATTGCTTTCTTGAGTGCATTGAGTGACATTGATTTACCTTAAACACTTGAGAGAAACACTGATTGTGTGCATCTGTGAGGCTCTGTTGCTTTTGATTCATCTCTTGAACTGATTGAATGTTTTCCTTGTACTGAACTGTTTGGATGATTCTTTGAGTATTTGCTTTCATGGACTCTGTGTAGGATTCTGCCTATACCTTTTACTGTCCATATTTTGTGAGAATTGTGCAACTATGTTTCTGTTTTGGAGTCTTTGTTGTGTGTCTGTCGAGTCTGTGTCACCTCCCTGATGTTTAAGTAGTTCCCTGGTTTTCGTCTTAGTTTTGCCCAGGAGTGCAAAAGACTAAGTGTGGTCTATTTTGATGAGTCGTTATTTCTTGAACTATATTTAGTTTATTGCACTTAAATAAACCAGGGAATTGTGTTTAATTGTTTGTTATTTCCTCGTTTTCCGAATTCTGCTTAATTTGGTCGGAAATTTGTAATTGTGCTAATTTGGGTTTTCTGAGCTGATTAAGTGCATTTTTGAAGTGCAGGAAAATTTCGGAAATACATTTTGGGACATCAGGAAGAGTGCCAAAATAAATTCAAGACTCTCCATATAGACATTTTAGAATTAATTAAATTGTAATTCAGTAGTTTAGAATTTCTGTATCAACTTTTATATTTTGGGACAATTTTCGGTAAAGTAGACTAGACCCAAAATGTGAAGGAAAAATGACTTGGCACCTTAGGGTTTTTGTGTGGACCCCACCCTCATTAAAGGGGGAGACACACGGCCTTTAGGTTAGGCCGCCACTTGACACGGACCACTTACTCTTTCATTTTTCTTCTTGACCTTGGTTTTTTTTCCGAGAACGCTGTTTTGATAATGAATGAAGAACAAAAATTCTCTTTTTCTTGGAGGATGAAACAGTGATTCATTGTGTGTGATGGGTGATTTCATCTTCAAGTAAAAAAATGTTGTGCCCTTGTTTTATTCTGCTACACTATGCACGTTATTTTTCTTAGCTTGGAGAAATGATGATTTAACTTGGGGAGGGGCTGGAACGTTTTTTTTTAGTATTCACTTTTCAAAAAGAGAGGCGCTGATTCCAGTAGCTGCACGGTGATGGTTGGAAACTTTGAAGGAAGCACACGGTCGGTACAACATTCACGTTGTTGAGTTGGAGAAAAGAGAAGGGCTGGAATGAATGGTGTGCACGGTCCAGCAGTAGAGCATTAGGTGAATTCTTTTAGAAGCTTTCGGTCCAGCAAGGCAACGTATTGGAGAGCAGAAGCAGTCCACGCTGATGCTAGAATGGAGAGGAGGAGCTGATTTCATTTTGAAGTTTAAAGCGGTGTTGAATGGAGAATGGGCAGCAGCTATCACGGGCACGTTGTTGAGCTAGAAGAGAGTGGTGTGCACGGTGCAAGCTGCTGGAAGGCTGATTAAAGAAGAGTTCTGGTTGAGTTTTGATGAGCACGGCATGCAACAGAGAATGGAGTTTAGCTTCAATAGGAGGGATAAGTTTGTTCGGTTTTGCTAAAATGATGAAGTGTTGAACGGTGGCAGTGAGTGGTCATTGAAGAGTAAATCATTGTATTGAAAATTCAGAAAACGTTTCTCTAGAAGTGTGACACATGTCGTGATGGATTTAAAAAGTAATGAAGGTGGAAACTAGATGGTATTAGGTGTCACGGTTTTGAAAGGAAGAAGGAAGAGGGGTCTTGGTTTTTGAATTCTGCACGGTTCTTACCCCTTCTTCCAGAGAGTTTCTCGGCAATTGGTTTGGAGTAGAAGGGAGCATCTTCTTTTTGGATGAGAATTGTGAAATCTTTATTTAAAGAATGTAGTGTGGTCACGTGAAGTGTAGCTAGCTTGTTTCTATTTAAATTCTTTCTTAGTTGAAGTGCCACGGCTGCTGGAAGAAAAGTTATTGGCTTTTCCAATTGTTGAGAAATAAAGAAATGATTTAATTTGAGAAGTAATTCAATTAAGAGGTTTTGTTTGGGAAGCACGAAGGAGTGGTGTGTTGTCTCAGTTTGGGAGAATTAAATGGAGGCAAGTGGTTGATTGATAGGAGAAAAACACTTGGTGCGTTTTGGAAGCAATACACGGCCGAAAAGTGTAAGCTGCACTTTGGTCTTTCTTTGCACAATTTTACTAAAAGAAGATAAAGGAAACATATGCAAGATGCTTGGTTATGTCTAGTTCTACGCGTGCTGGTTCTGGAAAAGTGATCAATGAGGTGATTATTTGGCTTGAATTTTATTTCGATGCTTTTCAATTTATCCGCAACCAAAAACATTTTCAAACCCCCCCCCCCCCACTACGTGTTGATCTGAGACTGAACCCAATTTGGTCCTTGAGAGACGACTTAGGAGTCACTTCCTAGTCTATACTGCATTATTTAATATGCAATAAAATTTGACTGCGGTACAATCAGCTAGAAGATTTAAAGTGACCTAAAACCACACAAAGACAGCAAGCACGGTGCAAAATCTGATCAAAAACTGTGACAGCATTGTTTAGTGAATTTTGAAACAACTCAACAACTCATTTTGCAAATATGTGATTGATTGGAGTTACTATCACTTGAAACATGCTTAAAATCATAAAAGAAACTTGTCTCAAGTTTTAGATACAACAAAACTGGCAGAAACAGTATGCACCAAATCAATGTAGAAATGAATTCTGATGCAGAATTTGAAACTAGATTTTATGAACTCAACCACACATTTTGCTTTTCTGAGTTTAATATGAGTTTGTACACTTGTAGCAATGCTTAACAACACCAAGGAAACTTGCACAAAGCTTTAGAAGCAAGAAATCTGGTCTGAAACAGATTAAAGTACAGATACCAGATTTGAAAAGATTATGCAGAATTTTGTGAAAATTGACGCAAATGTTGGATGCTTTAGCTCATATAATCCAAGCTAGACATTGTCTCTTTGCCTTTGTGGATTGATTCATTGCTAAACGTGCATCTAATACACAGTGTGAAAATGAAAATTGAAAGCTAGAACATAATCAAACATTTGAAACAGAAACAACACTGCACATAAGGCACATGACTGAGACAAAACTGGAAAAGATGAATAAAGCTGGATTTGAACTCAAACAAACAAAGTGCACCGATTAAAATGATGACGAAACTCTAAGGAACAACTGAATGAACACAAATAGCAAGCTCAAGTACGAATTAAGCCAAACAGAATTAAAAAAAAAATTGATAAAACAGTGACAGAGTTGACAGCACATGACAGAAAAAAAAAATGAAGAAAAGAGCAACTTAGCTCGTTGAAGCACAGCATGGACGTGCTGGCTCTTGATACCAAATGATGGAAGCTACTCCAGGATATGCAGAAGAAGCTCCAAAACTCAGAGAAGTGGCAGCGGATTGAGAGAATGCAGTGGAATTTCTGGATGCACGGAAGGTGTTTGATAATATGCTGGAGGTGTTTGAGTGGTTGTGTTTGGTAGAATTCTAGCTCAGCAAGCTTTGCAAAGGGGAAAGAAGCTAGAGGAGGTGCTAGATAACAAAGCACAAGGTTGAACTTGAGAGTGAAAGTTGAAAATTGGCAGCATTTCTTTACTACAAATCAAGTTACATTTACAAGTGATGAAGCTCTCTATTTATAGAAGAAGGAGAGCTTCTAAAACGTATTGTGCAAGTTATTTTAAATGTGCACATGCTGTAAAACAGATAGAGGAAGCTTGGGCAGCAAGCTATAATTGCCAACTCAGCAAAGCAATTGAAGAAGATGGAGTTGTTGTCTTTGGTGTTGAACGTAATGCAAAAGCCGTGGGCACCATCCATTTGTGCTTCTTTGCTTTTCTTACGTGGCAGCCCTTTTAATTTGCATAGACATGGTTCCTCCCTTTTATTAATATTCTACAAAAGCAATGTAAAAGTATTTAGCAAAGAGAAAGAGAACTTAGTAAGTAATACTCCATAAGAGTAAGGTAGTGAGTGCTCCCTCTTCCTCTTGGATTCTCTTGGACATGGCTCTTGTTAAAGGTCCTATGTTAAGCTTAGATGGTTCTCCATCAGTTAAACTCGATAGAAACCCTAGAAATGGAAGAAAACCCAATATGAACCGATTAATCAGTTCAAAATGAAGGAATGGCTGACGCGTATGAAAGCAGCGTCGTGGAAGTGAGAGAAATAAGGTGGAGCACGGTGGAATTCAAGGAAAATGAAAATGGAGGCAGTGTGCAAGGAAGGTGGCTAGAGGGAGTCTTTGAACTCTCTAGCATGTGACTTTCAAGAGAGAATTATTTCTGATGGTCAGAAATTCAAATTCTCATTAAGCTCAAAAGTGTAAATACAAGAGAGGAGCTGGGTATTTATAGTAACCCATGCTCCTTAAGAGCTAAGCTATGAAAGGTAAAAAAAATACAAAAGGAGGACTACGTCAAACAGGATTCCATCATACCCTCTCTTAAAAAAAAGATTTGTCCTCAAATCTGGCAATCGCCTTATGAAGAAGCTCCACACAATCTTTGGGAGCATGACCATCTTGGAGTGGCCTTATTCTTTTATATTCACTTTTTCTTCCTCCTGGATCAAACACAAATCTGCAATAAACATCAAATATATTTTCAATTAATATCAATCGAAGAAAGAACTTTTCTATAAAAACAAGGAAATAAGGACTTCTAATATTTTGTTTTGTAGTCTTTGTAAATTTTAGAAGTCCAAATTCACTTTTGTCTTGAGTTATTTCTTTCCTTAAATATAAGAATAACTCAAGATATGAATTGCCATATTTTGAAAAGGTTTGCATGGAATATGAAATGACAATTTGTTTGAAAGAAAAGTTAAAAATTGAAAAATATTCAATTATTGGAAAAGAAGTAAAGATTTGGAAACCTTCCCTTTTAGGTTCCATGGTCTTTAAAAGAATAGGATTTGTCATCAGTAACAATTTCTCCTTTTCTTTCTTCTCTCTTTCTTGCCTTTCTCTCTTTTCTTCTTCTTTTCTCTCTTCTTCTATTCTTTTATCTTCTTCTCTTTCTTCCTTTTTTTCTTCTCTTCTTCTTCTCTCTTCTTCTCTTCTTAATTCCTCTCTTTTTCTCTCTTCTCTTTTCTTTATTTCTTCTCTCTCTCTCTTCTCTTCTTTCCTTTCTTCCTTTTCTTTTCTCTCAATCTCTCTTTCTCTTTTCTTATCCTTGATCTCTTTAATCTTGCCCCAAATTCTAATTCTCTACGAAGAAACCCATGATCATTTAAACGCTTAAGAAATAATTTTCCATCATCAATGCAATCCCTAATTAGTTCTTGGTTTCTTTTAATGCTTGAAGGCACAAACTTTCTTCTCATGCAAGCTTTTAAATCACGCCAATCACGTATGGAGGACTTTCTACCTTTCCTAACATGATATTGTCTTTCATTCCACCACTCTCTTGCATGCACTTCTAACTTAGAGAGATATATACTAAGAACATAATATTCACTCTCTTCATAAAACCAAGGATTTATTTTTATCAATTTCTTTTTCCCAAGCTAGGTATGTTAATGCACCTATGTCTTTACCAAAGGATGGAAGATTCCTAGCTTGTTTAAACATTTCATCAACTTTATCTAACCTAGAAGACCTATATGAACTATAAGAAGACATCTTTGTTTTTAAAAGGTTTCTTAATCTAAAGGGTTCAAAACTTTCACTTAGACAAGTCCCAGGTAAGAGAGGTGAGCTAAAGAGCTGCTTAAGTACCAAGTCTTGCCTTGCCAGAAATGTCTTAGGCTACTAACTAATTACCCCTTAAACTAAAATCACCTTTACAAACAAAGTACACAACTCAAACAATCACAAACAATTAAACACTAAAAGACTAGACTCTTCGGACTCTAATGTGAAAAGGCTTAGAGTTTAATCCCTTTTAGCCTAAATCACCCCTAAACGTAAAACACAAAGCAAATCAATATTAAAGTCTACTCTTATGGTGAGGCTTGTTGCTTTGTCTAACAAGACACACTCACATGTCTAGCTATGCTAAAATTAAAGCAAGTAAAGTTGCCAAGAGTTTGAAAGAGCACTAAGGACTCTTCCAAGGCAATTGGACTTTATAAAAGGCCCTTTTACAAAACAAGCTAAAGCTAACAGTAGGCTAACACAAGCCTATTATAAACAATTTGAAGAAAACAATTACAAAAGAAAACAACTATGCTAAGCTGCTATGGTCCTGGTCCACTTCATTCAGCTTTGTTGCTCAACTTTGTTGTTGCTGGAATCAATTCTCTTGAATCTCCTTGCCAATCTCATCCTACAATCAATTGCACAAAGTTTATGTCACTTAAAAACCCTTAGTTAAGCATATTGCACAAAAAGATATAGGGTAGTAAGAACTTCCCTTTCTCTTGGCTACACAAGCTTTCCAATCTTTCTAGTGAAATTTTGTTGCTGCTCAGTTAAACTCGTACACAAATTGAATTCCAATGAAAGCAACTCTGCACAGATAATTCACACCAATTCAGCAGATCATGCAATCCAACAATGCTATTAATTTCCAGCTAAGACAGAAACAGTTAAGCAATCCAGAGGTAACAAAGTTAAACAACTCCCTTAATTAAATGGTTGTCTAGCTTGCTCTAAACTCTACTGAGATTTTGCTACTACTTAAAATTCTCTACTCCAAATATTTATCAACTCTGCACACAACAACACACCTATTCTACACTTTCTCCCTGCACTGATTCAGTTCAAATCTACACACCAAAATTACACCAATTCCAGCAAAATACACATAAACATGGATATTAAACCAGATGCAAATGGGTGTAATTCAAGGCTGAAACCAAACTGATTAAACGATCATTCCAAGCTAATCAAATCAATGGAGAAAGATTAACATGATGTAATGCAGAAATTGGCCGTTAAAACAGTGTTGATGCAGAAATGAAGAAGTTCAAAATGCAATCAAAACAGGTAAAGTAGCAGTGATTCAGCAAACAAATTAAGGTTAAAAATGAATGCAAGTGCAGATTAAAATGAGTACAATCACAGTTGCTCTAGTTTGATCACTCAAACTCGTTTTCCTGCATAATTAACAGTCAGCAACACAGTTAGATGAACAATAAAATTCTCTATTTCAAATTGCCAAGGAATTAGGCCAAGTCAGCCTTACAAAACTCACAACACTCAGGCTTCTCTTTTGAAATTTAAAGCACATAAATGAAAAGGTTTGGAAGGGAGATTCTCCCTTGGCAGTTCAAGGCTTGAGAGTCTTTCAGACCACCACCACCTAAGATGCTACCAAGCACACAAACCTTCCTTCAAATTCCAGAAACCAAAGTATAACAGCTTCTCAAACAAGAATGGCTAGGCTAAGGCAAAGTGATATGCAGAACAAAGCAGGACAGCCACAAAATAATCACAACACAGCAGATCTATTGCTTAAGACAACTCTAGATCAGATGAATAAAGCAATTAAAAGCTTCAAATTAAAAATAGCATAATAGAATGCACATGCATTGAGACAAAACCAGGAAAGTCAATCAAGACAAATAAGAAACAAGGTAATGAGTAATGTGAGCACTCAAACAGGATCCTAAGATTAGTTCTAGAGTAGATGTTAAAAGCAATAAAAAAACCCAAACAAGTTGCATTTGCACCAAATTCAAATTCAGTTCAGAATTGGTTGAAATTGTTCCATAAAATGCCTAAGAGAAAAGGCTTTTCAAATGCATCAGCTTTCATAAAAGTCAATTGCACTGGTCTGTCCGCTTTTTAGAACTATATAAATGTTTCTTTTGAATTGTTTTACATGTAAACAGAATGACCAAGCTTTTGCTGCAATGACAACTCAATTTCAAATGCACCAATTCCACAAATTTCAGAAAAGGCAAACAACTAGCAACTTGTGAATGAAAAATGCCAAAAGTTTGGTGGTTTAAAGAATGAAAAGGCTTAGGGCAGCTATTAACTCATGGTTTCTTTGCATCATCAGTTTCAAATATCTAAAACAAACTTGTTTGTAAAGCAACTGGATGCAAAAACACATTATCTCAACATTTGACTTAGTCAGCCCCAAATTACTCAAATTAAGCAACTCTTCCACTCAAATTTTGACTTAATGAATCAAATGACCTTTGAACACTTAAATTGAACCAAAAACAACAACTCAAACTTGAACAAGACACTAAATCAACAATGAAAGATGTTTAGCAATGATCTATGTGCTAAACCAGATTTGAAACAAAAAATAACTAGACTCAAGCAAAGCAATGCAGATCGGCCAACTGCAAATGAGACTTTATTGGAGTTTTCTCAGTGCAACCAAGCTTTGCCAAAGCAATTCATTGTTTATATGGTATGCACATGGTACTGGCTCAATCAATCAGATGCATCTCAATGCCAAATTCTCAATCAAGTGCACAAAATAACCAAAAACAGATTAGGCACCAAATAAGTGTTGTGAACCAATGCAAAGCTGCATCTCATGTCAAACACTAAGCACCCGAGCTCTTAATGAATTTGTCATTGCTCATATGGTGTGCTGATGTTGATCAAATAGCTAACATGCAACAAAAACCTTAAGAACATATTACAACTGAATTAAAAGACAAATAACCAAATTAACATGACTATAGATAAGACAAAATATGATGCTCAAATAAAATGACTCAAACAAAAAAAAACTTGCACCGAATTAAAATGATAATAAGACTCAAAAATAATGACTCAAGCACAGGACACACAACTTGGAAACCTAAACAGATATGAAGAGAATCAAAACACGAAACACAAACAAGATTTACAACAACTTAAATCAGAAAAACAAATCAAGACATTGAAGGGAAAATGATGAACAACACGTAAATGAAGAAAACGCAACAGAGAGGCGAAACAACGCAAGAACATAATAAAACTCGAAACAGATAACGTGATATTAATCGAAACAACGCGGAAATGGAAGAACAACTCAGAATCAAGATAGAATCAAACTGAAACAAAAACAGAGACGTGAATCAAGAAAACAAAACTCAAACAACGAAGGAAACAGAAACATGATACTTACCTTTGACGCGTGGACGTGGACGAAACCTAGCTCTGATACCACTTGATGGACGAGCCTCCAAGGAGATAACGAATGAGCGTGTCGCGAGCTCCTTCGAAGCCTCTCTAGAGATGAACGCAGCAGAAAATGAAAAAATACTCGAAGAAGAACAAGAAACATAGGGTTAAACTCGATAGAAACCCTAGACATGGAAGAAAACCCAATATGAACTGATTAATCGGTTCAAAATGAAGATTGAACGGTGGAAAAGGTTTGGAACGAATCTAGAGTGATTTTAATCGACTAAAATCAGAGAAAATGATGAAAGAAGAAGGAAAACCTAGGGGAGGCCATAGAACGAAGCACTGTTCGGTGAAGATGATGTACTGTGAACGAAAATGGATGAAACAAGGAAGAAGTGGTGGGAGAAAATGTAGATCTGTGAAGAAGATAACCTGATTTGGAGTGTGGAGACGCGAGAAACTGAAATGGAGAGAAATGAGAGTGAGGCTCTCTGATATGAGAAAATGAAGTGCTCTGGAATGCGCAAGAGAGAAAAATGATGAGGCAATGTGAATGTTGATGCGTGCGCAAGGATGTGTCAATGAAGGAATGGATGACGCGTATGAAAGCAGTGTCGTGGAAGTGAGAGAAATAAGGTGGAGCATGGTGGAATTCAAGAAAAATGAAAATGGAGGCAGTGTGCAAGGAAGGTGGCTAGAGGGAGTCTTTGGACTCTCTAGCATGTGACTTTCAAGAGAGAATTATTTCTGATGGTCAGAAATTCAAATTCTCATTAAGCTCAAAAGTGTCAATAAAAGAGAGGAGCTCGGTTGTCGCAACCGGAATCGCGACGGGACGACGATCCAAAAAAGGAAACGGGATTACAAAAGAGATTTTGGAGTCGCCACCATAGTTTATTATGGAAAACTACGGAAAAACCATAAAACGATAAAGCACGGTCCACGAAAACCAAAGATTGGGTTCGGGAGTCGGTTACGCGTGGGGAAGGTGTTAGCACCCCACAACGCCTGCCCTAAGGCAGTACCTTTAACTAAATGCACGAATATGATGTGGTTTTCAAAATGTTTAACTATCCCCTAAAATAAAGTTATAAATAAACAAAACATATTTTTTTAGTTTTTTGGGCCCGACAAGGATTGACCTTGCTCCTACGTATTCTCATTCAAAAATGAGAAATCAGGGTTACGTAGTTCTTTTTGAAAATGTTTGAGAGATTTGTTTGAGAAATTGATTGAAAGATTTGTTTGAGAAAATGATTGAAAGATTTGTTTGAGAAAATGATTACGGATAAATTTGGATTTTTGGGAAAGTGAACCTGACAAGGGCTAGCCTTGCTCCTACGTATCTCCACTTTCGATGGAGAATCAAGGGTCACGTAGTTCTGGTTTGTTGTTTAAAATTGTTGATGTTTTTGGGTTTTTTGAAGATTTTATACTTTTTTTGTATTTTGTTTTTTTTTTTAGAAAGAGAAAAGGTTTTTAGCACAAGGACGATGCGTGCGATCACACATGTGCTTAACCTTTTAAAACATATTTTTGTAATTTTACTTAAGAAAGGGAAAAGGTTTTTAGCACAAGGACGATGCGTGCGATCACACATGTGCTTAAACCTTTAAAATATATTTTTTGTAATTTTAGAAAAGAAGAAGAAAAGGTTTTAGCACAAGGACGAGGCGTGCGATCACACATGTGCCTAAACCTTTAAAATATATTTTTGTAATTTTAGAAAAGAAGAAGAAAAGATTTTAGCACAAGGACGATGCTTGCGATCACACATGTGCCTAAACCTTTTAAATATATTTTTAGTAATTTTAGAAAAGAAGAAGAAAAGGTTTTAGCACAAGGACGATGCGTGCGATCACACATGTGCCTAAACCTTTTAAAATATTTTTGTTATAATTTTAGAAAAGAAGAAGAAAAGGTTTTAGCACAAGGACGATGCGTGCGATCACACATGTGCTTAACCTTTTATAACATATTTTTGTAAATTCTTTTATTTAAATTATAAATATTGCATTATTAAATATATATATTTTAGGATAAGTAGATATCTAGAACAAAATAAAATAAAATAAGACAATAAAACTAAATAAGAAATAAAATAAAATAAATAAATAAAATAGGATAAAATAAAAATAAAAAAACAAATAAGTAAATAAAAACAAAGCAAATAATAAGGGGTCCGAGAAAAGGGGTGTCGAACGTTCCGTCGCAGGCGACCGTGCAGTCCGTGGTAGAGGTAGAACGTACGTTGGGAAAGGATTCAGAATCACGAGCGCTCGTTGGGGAGAGTTGACGAACGTACGTTGAGAAAAGGAGCCTGGATGACGAGCGTTCGTTGGTGGAGATAACGAGCGGACGTTTAGAACAGGAGAGTGGATGACGAGCGCTCGTTGGTGGAAGTTGACGAACGTACGTTGAGAAAAGGAGCCTGGATGACGAGCGTTCGTTGGTGGAGAGAACGAGCGGACATTTAGAACAGGAGAGTGGATGACGAGCGCTCGTTGGTGGAAATGACGAACGGACGCTGGGAAAGGGGCTGAATGACGAGCGCTCGTTGGGACGAGCGTTCGTTGGGCGATGACGAACGGATGCTGGGAAATGGGCTGAATGACGAGCGCTCGTTGTGAACGAGCGTTCGTTGGGGACGAGTGTTCGTTCGGGAATGGCGAACGGACGCTGCGAAACGGGCTGAATGACGAGCGCTCGTTGGTGACGAGCGTTCGTTGGGGAATTGGCGAACGGACGCTGGGAAACGGGCTGAATGACGAACGCTCGTTGGGGGACGAGCGTTCGTTGGGGAATTGGCGAACGGACGCTGGGAAACGAGGCTGAAAGACGAGCGCTCGTTGTTGACGAGCGTTCGTTGGGGAGATGGTCACCCAAACGGTCTGTCCAAGAAGTGGTCAGACGGATGTTCGGAGAGGGGGTAGATGACGAACGTTCGAAAAAAGGCCTAAAAACGTGCGTTTATTTATGGGCCCGGCCCACCGGGGTAGTTTCTAACCTAGAATTCCCTTAGGGGTTCTGCCTTCCCATTCTCATTCACAATCAGCACATGAGAAACCCAGGGTCCCTTTCTCTGATCGGACTAGCCTAGGGCTGGGATTGCCTCCCTTGAACACCTGCGCCACTACTTCTTCCAACCAGCCACCGCGCCACCACCTTCCACCCGTCTCGGCGTCGGCGGCGACCCCAAGAACCACCGGAACCACGGCGTTCTCTCCCCTTCTCTCTCGCACTAGCCTAGGGTTGAGGCTTTTCCACCTTGGGCACCTCCTGCCGCCGCCTCTGCCAGAGCCGGCCACCGTCGCCTCTAGCTGGAGCGCGCTTCTTCACCGGCGCCACCAGTGTCACTTTCCTCCCTCTCCGTCCTGGTTCAAATCTGATTTTGCATGGAATTGGTTGAGGAACAGAAACGTTGAAGACTGTGGAAAATCAGAGCTCGTGCTGCTCCATGTCTTTGAAAAGGAGAGACCGAAAATGGATTTCTATAGCTTCATTATGCATTGGAATGTGTTTGTGTGCGTATGACTATGAATCGTGAATGAAGAGTTTGTCCTGCTCTGAGTATTGATTGGGTCATGAGAAAATGATGAGTGAAGTTGAGAAATGGATTTGCTTGGAGGAGAGAAACACGATCAGAGAAGTGGAGAATCAAAGGGGTTGATGGAAGCTTGCGAGGGAGGGAGACAAAGGTTGGAGTAGGGAAATGGGTGAAGATGGTTAAGGGTAGGATGAGGCTGGGGTGGTGAAACAGAGAATGAATGGAAGGGGAGGTTAGTGAGTGGCGGACGATATCGGAGGTTTCAGATCGAAGACAACATGTAATTATACATTGGATGATGATGGAGAAACACGGACATTCACACAACAATGCATTATCAATGGAACAACATCCAGTATGAAGCGTAATACATCCAAGACTTATGACTATACGAGTGAGCAAGTCTACTTACCTCTTGGAGCTCCACTGGTTGTCGTTAGCTCCGCTAATCCGATGCCTCCTCCTCTGACATGACTGAAGCGTTACCGGAAACAACCAAACTCACCGTGCTTCTCACTGTTCCCTTTTTTTTACTGTTGAATTATTTGTGATTCTGTTGGATGAAGGTTGCAATTAGGTGAAGATGGAATCAGGGTTCGTCTATGGTTTGAAGAATACGTTGGCAAAAATGAAGGATGAATCGTGATGGCTAGTGCGAGTATGATGGTCTCTGTTTTTGGTGGTTTTTGATGGTTCCTAGTGAATGCAGGTGGGTAGTGTGAGAAGTGTATGATAGATGATGAAGGCGTTGAGTTGAGGTGGTTACGGGTGAGAGGGGTCAAAGGTTGAGGTTTTTATGGTTACAGTGGGCAGGGGCTAGGAAAAAATGAGTGAATGAAGATGATGGGTGTTGGAGGCAATGGAGAAAAAAATGTTCAGAGTGATATGCGTGAGGGAGGAAATGACGAGTGGGGGTAGCTACTGGAGAGACGGAAATGCGTGGAACAAAAAAAATGGAGAAGGAAGACGGCGGCTTTCTCCCTCACGCCTGGACGAAGAATGAGCCTATCCTTTTTTGGAGATCAGAGGTGTAGTGGATGATGGGTTTTCTGGCTTTGAGTGTGCTGAAGAAGATGAAAGGGAAAATGAAGATGCACTGATGATGAGGAAGGCGCTTCTCTATGCCATTGAATAGAGGAATCCAGAGTTGTGTGTGTGGTGATGATGGAAAATAGAGAAAAGGGTCTGAGGTCAATGGTGGATCTGTTGGAGGTGAGGAATTGGGAGTGAAAGGGAAATGTGGTTGGGAGTGGTTACGGACGAGGGGAGCAAACAGGGGCGTCTGTCAGTGTGCGTGGTGCTGCCTCCGCCCCGCTCTGTAGTCCTTACCTACATAAAACCGTTTTCTGTCCCCTCCCCCCTTTAACACACATACACGCGATAAAACATTTATTTATTGTTTATTATTATTTTTCACTAAAGACAAAATGGTACGTTCCAAGCCTTTTCCTTTTCATTTTTTTTTTAAAACTGTTAATTCAAATTAACCATATTAATTATATTAGAACAAAACTAAAACTAAAAATAAAAGTAAAACAAAGTTAAAAAATGGAAATTATGAAAGGAAAAGTAAAATAAAATAAAAATGGAATACTAAAAAGAGAATAAGAATAAAATAAAAGAAAAGGAATGAAAATGACAATGTAAATGAAAACGAGTAAATAATAGAATATAAGACAATAGAATACGATGAAGCCAAAACCAATCCGGACGAAATTTGGTATTGACAGCTGCCCCTCTTTACTTAGATTTTACTAGATAATATGACAAACAACGTTTTTATATTATCAGAGTAAAAGATAAGCAAAGATAGAAATACTAATTTCGTCTGGATTTTAAAGAGAATGAGAGAGAAAAACAACCAATTCAAGCATATAATGACCGAATTCAGGAAGGAGATTACAACGCAGCAAAAAAACTTGGCCAATGCCCAAAGAGAGGCGATTCACTAAACATAAACTTGGATTCGACCATTGCCTAGTAGAGGGCCAACGACACGAAGCGAAAACCTGGAGTCGACCATTGCGAGTAGAGGGTCAACAACATAAAACGAAAACCTGGATTCGACCATTGCCTAGCAGAGGGCCCAAAATCACAGAAAAACTAGAGGCGCCAGACAAGACTGGGCTTGAAACGCTGAACCAAAACCGTGCTTGAGGGGAACGAGGTGTACAAACCCTATGAACGAATGATATCAGGTGTACTAACCTCGTGAAGGGCGTACAAACCCTATGGATGAAGTTGATGAATCATATGAGGTGTACTAATCTCGTGAAGGGCGTACAAACCCTGTGGATGAATGATGGACAAATTTATGAACACCAAAATATGATGTCAAAAACTTGTTTTTCAATCGGCAAGTATGACCGAATCGTTCAAGTAATAAACTTGGTAAGACCAAGTATCGTTCTTCCCAAAGGACTCACGGCCTAGTTTAGTTGTGTGGTTTCTTGATTAGCTAAGACTTAAAGACGAAATATTTGGGTTTTATATGCAAAAGACGAAAATTAAATATGTATGCATGAAGTTTTGATCAATGGCAAAAAGCAAAAGATAAACACTTTCAATGAAATTTATGTATGAATATGTTGTTGGGGATCAATTTCATCTTATCCACTCTCATATATTTTAGGAATTCAACATTCAAATCATCATTGTTAATGCCACTCTCTAAAGTACCTTTCTAGAAGGCTTCTCCCTAATCACGAGTTCATACAATTCCTAGCATTCCTAATGATCAGTTCATAAGTGCAGGAGCTTAACGACAACCAATATCATATTGGGAGAAATTCCCCGGATCTAGACTTCCCCGTACGTGCCCGTATCGACAAAACCAATAATCATGCATCGAATGAGTTAAACAATGCAAGCATTAAGCAAAGAGGAAAAACCCTAACTAATGATGAAAGAAAGCATAAGTCTTAATTAAAAGATGTAAAAACAGATTCCATATATGAGAGCTTCACAAGATTACATTGATTCCCCAACAAACATACAGAGTTTAGTTCACCATATTCATGGTGAACCTAGATGAATTACAATGAAAGAATGAAAGAATAAACCCTAAAAAGGTGAAGAGAAAGCCTCAGCATCCAAGATCCTCCTTCAAAGGGGTGGAAGAGAGAGTGTTTGCTTCGTTCCAGCCAAAGATACCTAACCCTAGGAAACCCTAAAGCTTAAATACCATTCGTAAATTACAAAAACTTAGGTCCAAGCCCATTAAAGTGCCGCTCAGCGGTAAAATACCGCTCAACGGTAAGTGCGTGTCTTGCTTTCTCCCCTCAGCGGCCATTTTGCCCCTCAGCGGATCTCCCGTGAGTGCCTGAGTGCCGCTCAGCGGTAAACTGCCGCTGAGCGGTGACTTCGGCTTCTCCTTTTGCACTTTTTGATGTCTTTTCTGATTTCATCTCTCTCCTTCTTCACTTCTTTCACCAAATTCACCTTAAAACCTGCACAAAAACACTGAAATCAAGCATAAACCTGTCCAGCTCTCTTATTTCTAAAAATATGAAGAAAAGCATGATTTCAAGCTAGTTTCTAAGGATAAAGGTTGCTTTTAGTGTCAATTTTTATCATAAAAATAACAGTTTTTCAACTGTTATCACAACCCCAAACTTAAAACTGTGCTTGTTCTCAAGCAAATAAGATGTAACTCCATCTTTAAACCAATTCATATGATGGTTCACTCATTCAAAAATCCTCTTTTTCAAGATAAGTAACAACTTCACTCTAACTTATGACCCAGAGTTTAATCAAGATGTGCACATGCTTTAGCGTTCACAAAGTCATTTAAATTCCGACAAATGCTATTTTCATGAATGATCAATCAATTAAGCATGGATGTTCATGTGTTCATGTAATATTTCCTCACTAAGTCAAGTGTTTCACTCACACTCAAGTGTATAAGAGATGATCACTCATTCACTCTACTATCACAATGTCATATGAATCAACTTTGCCTTTCATTTTACCACAATCAAAAACATTCACAACCATGCATCAGCACAAGGACTTTTCTATGGCTTATAATGTGGCTGGGCTAACAAGAAAATTGGTTTTTCTGGATCACAAAATCCTTGAGTTAAGAGAATCATAACAACACAATCATCTTATTCATTCCCAACTTTCTTTTGCCTTTGCATTGAGCTTTGCTTCTTTTTCTTTTCTTTTCTTTTTCTTTGCATATTCTTACTTTTTAGCTCTTAGCTCAATGCTTTTCATGTTTTCCCAACAACCCCAAACTTGAACATTTAATAATACCACACAAGATCTTCTACTTAACTCAAGGTAAAGATTTTTCAATCAAAGGTTTCAGTGTATGTTCAAAGCTAAGGGTTCAAAAGGATTGAACACAAAGTGTTCTCTTGTAGTGGGCTAATTTTTACAAATTTGGCCAATAAAAAGGTTTCCAACAAATGGCCTTGATCATATGATGCAAAACAAGCAATTGATTCAATCATAGAAAACCTGGGCAAAATCATTCATGCTTTCAAAGTAATAGCATTCAACAATAACAACTCTGGAGCTCAAAATCTCACATATAAGCTCATTCACATTTGACATACACATCCTGCTTAATTCCACAATCACAATCATGATATCATGCATTTGTTCACAAAGCTTGTGAATCACCTGTATAAGCATTTTAATGTGCACATCATCTCAACATCAATTAATCATAAGCATCATTCAGCATTACTTATCACACAATCACAGTTAATAGCAAACCATCACAGGAAACCAGGTTTCAAATATAGTACATCAAACCCTAATCTAAAAACAAAAACAAATAAGTTCAGAAAACTTAAACCACAAAAGCATAATCATATGATAGCATTTATCAGTAAATGCTATCTCAGCTCCTCATCAGTCTGAGCTGTCCTCTGTATCTTCTTCTTCTTCCTCATGTTCAGCATCTTCAAATGCATCATCATCATCAGCTTCATCTTCTTCCATCTCTCTAGCCGAAGCTTCAGCTGCTCCAGCTCCTCCTCCATGCACTGGCTCCTCTGGCCAAGCTACCACATTATGGAATTCATCCATAGTCCACCTGTGGGCTGGAGGTGTATCATACATCCCCACAATCATCTCAGCAGTGGCCACCTGCCCTCTGTGAATGGACTGCAACTGAGCACCTATAAGAGACATATACATGTCCCTCATCTGGAATGGTTCTGCTTCATGTGTATCAGCAGATGTCTGGCTCTGTGCTGGCCCTCTCTCTCTACGAGCCCGGCGTGGTGGAACTGGCTGAGCTACATCATCACCTCCACAGTACTGTCTATAATAGGCCTCATCAATAGCTTTTCTTGGCCTCTCAAATGGTGGAGCAGAATTTTCCACCCCAGCTATCTTGCAAAGGTGCGTGATCAAAGAAGGATGTCCTAGTGGTGCTTTGTTGTTTGAAGTATTGGCGCACACACTAATCTCATCAGCTATCACCTGCCCAATATTAACATTCAAGTTTCTGATAGCACAGTAGATGAAGAATGCCCTGCTGAGAGTAATATCTGACACATGTGAACAGGGCTGAATGTTGGCATGAGAAAACGCCATCCAATACTTTGCAAGAGGAGTCAAATCCGTCCTCCTAATGTTAACCACTGAGCCAGATCTATTCCTTTGGAAGTGTCCTCCAGGTACACACAATACTCTCTCCACATCCTTATAATCAGCACCTTCCTCCATGCAAAGAGCAAACTGGCACTGCTCACCAGCCCACACAGTGTCCAGGAAGTTATTAATAGAATCAGGATCATACCTAATAGCATGGCCTCTGACATAGCCCAAATAATTCTCAGCTGGATAATCACCAATCTTCTTTGCATTGGTGTAAAATTCCTTTACCACAACTATGTTGGCAGGTGCAGGATAAGTGGCTAGCTTTCCCCAATCATTCCCTAACACTTGCTCTCCAAATTGAGGAGCAAAGTTAGGTATCATTCCAACCTTTCTCTCCATCAGAAGTCTCCTGTCCTGAACCACTTTAAAGTGCTTCTCATGTTTCCTAGAGAGGAACCTGCTGGAGTGGGGTTGCTCTGGTTTCTTTTCCTTTCTCTTGGTTGCCATGGTTTTCAATCTTTTTCCTGAAGAGGATGCCATTTCTACATTCAAAACACAAATACAAAACCACAGAACATGATGTTAATCATTAGTAAAACACAGAACACAACTCCTTTCGAAACTAAGCCACCGCTGAGGGCCAGAATTCCCCCTCAGCGCCACCAGTACCACATTCCAGATCAAAAAAACAGAAAAATCAAATCTAGCAGAGTGCCGCTCAGCGGCAGTTTACCCCTCAGCGGTAACTCTGCAGATTTTTGAAAAACCTGTTTTAAAGCTTTCCTAACTCCACCCAAATGCAATTTTCAGTTTTCCAGTTCATAATCATACAGTTTAATCGGTTCAAACATCAAATATATCATCAAATCATGCCAAGAAATCAAAACCCCTAAATCTTCATGCTTTGACAATCATATTCAAAATCAAAAACCCTAGAATGAACAAAATGCATTTTACTTACTTGGGTGGAGATACTAGATGCAATGAGAATGCTTCCAAGCTAGAATGCTCTCTTCCAACCCCAAACTTAGATGGCACACTAGTGAAAAAGTGAGTGGAAGAGAAATTTTCTTAAGAGGGAAGAGTGAAAAGATGTGGAAAACCTTGGAGAAGGTATGTGGGAGTGTTTGTGCAGAGAAAAATCTGAAAGTGTGAAAGAATACGCAGCTTAGGGTTTAAAAATACCCTAATGGGCTCGGGTCTCGCTAAGGGGAACTAAAACCCAATCTGCGAGAGTACCGCTCAGCGGTAAAGTACCGCTCAGCGGCACTTTCGTGATGTGTTCTTCTCCTTCTTTTCTTAACCTACGTGCCTCCTAAACATGCCCCCCACTGGCTTCCTGCAATTCAATGTTCAAAATGCTTATGCAAACCCTAACTAAAACAAACAAACAGAAATATTCAATCAACTGGGTTGCCTCCCAGGTAGCGCTTGTTTAACGTCACGAGCCTGACCCAAAATCCACCAACACCCATCAGTAGGTGCAAAATTTTCTTACCAACACCCATCAGTAGGTGTTACAGCCATTGTATCCTTCAGTAGATACTTAACCACCTAGCATCCTTCAGTAGATGCTATATTCAACAAAATAAATACAAAAATAATGTTCACAAATTAAAAATTACAAAATCAAATCAAAAATTCACTGGGTTGCCTCCCAGCAAGCGCTCTTTTAATGTCATTAGCTTGACCCAATAAAGTTCAAGTTCCATCTTCTTTATAGTTGATGTTGTCATTCCACCAACTCCTCAGCTGTTTCCTTTGAACTGTTTTGGTTCTTCTAGAATATGGAGACTCTATCTCTATCATCTCCTTCTCTTTAAAGCCCTTCACAACCCACAACTTGTTCTTGATTCTAACAGGTGTGCCAAGTTGGAGTCTTCTTTTCTTCCAGTCTCTAGGAATTTCTTCTCCTCTTCCAATCTCTTCTTCCTGGGGTACCTGAAACAACAAACAATGGTTACCTGAAACCTCAAGATTTTCATCTTTACGGCTAGTCATGGGTGCATCTCGAAATGCAGCTTTATAACTAGCTTCTTCCTCCTTTGCTTGCGTCTCATCTTTGAAGACATCTACCACCACTCTCTCCTCTCTGTCCTGGAGCACCACTATACCTTCATTTACATCTATGATAGCCCTGGCCATTTTCATAAACGGTCTTCCAAGTATGATAGGTATCTTCTCGGTCTCCATCTTCATCACCACAAAGTCTGCCAAGAACTGAAGTTTGCCAACACAAACTATAATGTCCTCTACAACCCCACATGGCTCCTTTGAAGATCCATCGGCCATTACTATTTTAACCTTTGCAGGTTTCACTTTAACATTGCCGATTTGCTCCAGTAAAGAATAAGGTATCAAGTTAACACTTGAACCTAAATCAAGAAGAGCTTTCTTTACCTTTTTCTTCCCTATAGTACAAGGGATAGAAAAACTGCCTGGATCTGATGCTTTAGGAGGGAATGACTCTTTTTTAACAGTTATACACTCTTTTGCCTCATCATCTCTACGTTTCTTCTTTGTAGAGATTTCTTCATCAGATTTTGTGTAAACTGCAATTTTCTGTAGAATTTGTTCCCAAGGTGCTTCATTATCCACCATTCTGAATAATTCTGTGAAGTCCATTTGTTTCTCTTGATTTATTGGAAAAGGAAAAATGTTTTTGCTCTCTATTTCTCTTCTTTCTTCTGTTTCTCCTTCTTCTAACTCAATTATCTCTTCATTCACACTCTTTACTACTTTGCACTCTTCTTTGGGGTTAACCTCAGTATTAGCCCCAAAATTTCTATTTGGCCTTTCTTCCAATTGCTTGGTAGTCTGACCCATTTGAATCTCCAAATTCTTTATAGCAGCTTCAGTGCTCTTTTGAGAAGATTCAGTTTTCTGTATGAATTGCTGAAGAGTTTCTTCCAACCTTGTTGATCTTTCATTAAGCATAGATAACTGTTGCCAAAAGGTTGGTTGCTGCTGCTGCTTATTATATTGATTTGCTTGCCCAGTTTGTCCTTGACCAATGCTTGGATGTGGTTTCCACCCTTGATTGTAATTCCCTTGACGGTATGGAAATTGATTAGCCATGAAATTAACATCCTCCACGGCTTCCACTGGAAAAGCACATTGACCATTGATATGATCACCTCCACATAATTCGCACAACTGGGTTTGTACCTGTGCAGCAGTTTTCAACTCTTTAGGTAATTGTGCAAGAGTTTTAGTCAGAGTCTC
Organism: Vigna umbellata; assembly: GCF_029865625.1. Taxonomy (NCBI): domain Eukaryota; kingdom Viridiplantae; phylum Streptophyta; class Magnoliopsida; order Fabales; family Fabaceae; genus Vigna; species Vigna umbellata. The sequence continues at coordinate 5,402,894 of NC_142174.1, read as the reverse complement.
CAGCTGTTGAGTTAGAATTTTATTTTGAGCTAGCAAGGCGTCATGTGTCTGTAATTGGAGAACCCCTTTTTGTTGCATAGGAGCTTCTCTCTCACTGTGCAGCTCATTATCACTAGTAGCCATGTTTTCTATAATTTCTGTGGCTTCCTCTGGAGTCTTCCATTTAATATTGCCTCCTGCTGAGGCATCAAGCATCATCTTGGTTTGTGAACCAAGCCCTCCAAGGAAAGTTAAGACTACTTCCTGTTCTTCAAAACCATGCATGGGTGTTTTTCTTAGCAAACTTTTGTATCTATCCCATGCATGCCCCAGTGATTCTTCCATGCCCTGCTTAAATGAAGATATCTCTTGCTTGCCTTTTGTCACCTTTGATTGTGGAAAGTACTTGTTCAAAAACTTTGTTACCACTGCTTCCCACTCTGTGAAACTTCCTTCTGGAAAAGAATTCAACCAAAGCTTAGCATTGCCTCCCAATGAGAAAGGAAACAAACTAAGTTTGATCGCTTCGTCTGGCACCCCATTGATTTTGACTGTGTTGCAAATTTCATTAAATGTAGTAAGGTGCTCATATGGGCTTTCATGAGATAACCCATTAAATTGATTGCTCTTTACCAGTTGGATCAGTGCTGGTTTGACCTCCATGTTAGCTGCATTGACTCTAGGTCTAGCTATGCTGTTAAAGTGCTGAGGTCCAGCTATATTGGTGTAATCAGCAAGAGTTCTTCTAATATTATTGTTCTCCATATTTTCTGTGCTATTGTCAGAACCTTGTGGTGATGGTTGCAACAGAGTTTCCGGAGGAGGGAAAAGTTCTCTAGATGTTCTGATTCTTCTCCTCCGTCTACTGTCTTCTAATCCTTCAAGCAGAGGTTCTGTTGTTTTCTTGCTCCTAGTTCGAATTGCCTCCTGCATACACAAGAACACAAAACCCTAGAAAAGATTTGGTTAGCACAAAAAGATATAAGAGAAGATATAAGATTCAGAAAATAAAAACAGAAAACAGAAAAGTAAAATAAAATAAAATCAAATAAAATACAAACTAAAAAATATAAACAGAAAAATAAAATAAAATAAAAAATTTGAAATTTAAATTAAAAATAAATAAAAAAAAATAAGTCAAAGATAATCAATAATCACACAAATTAACCAGTTAAACCACGAGTCCCCGGCAACGGCGCCAAAAACTTGATGGACAAATTTATGAACACCAAATATGATGTCAAAAACTTGTTTTTCAATCGGCAAGTATGACCGAATCGTTCAAGTAATAAACTTGGTAAGACCAAGTATCGTTCTTCCCAAAGGACTCACGACCTAGTTTAGTTGTGTGGTTTCTTGATTAGCTAAGACTTAAAGACGAAATATTTGGGTTTTATATGCAAAAGACGAAAATTAAATATGTATGCATGAAGTTTTGATCAATGGCAAAAAGCAAAAGATAAACACTTTCAATGAAATTTATGTATGAATATGTTGTTGGGGATCAATTTCATCTTATCCACTCTCATATATTTTAGGAATTCAAACTTCAAATCATCATTGTTAATGCCACTCTCTAAAGTACCTTTCTAGGAGGCTTCTCCCTAATCACGAGTTCATACAATTCCTAGCATTCCTAATGATCAGTTCATAAGTGCAGGAGCTTAACGACAACCAATATCATATTGGGAGAAATTCCCTGGATCTAGACTTCCCCGTACATGCCCGTATCGACAAAACCAATAATCATGCATCGAATGAGTTAAACAATGCAAGCATTAAGCAAAGAGGAAAAACCCTAACTAATGATGAAAGAAAGCATAAGTCTTAATTAAAAGATGTAAAAACAGATTCCATATATGAGAGCTTCACAAGATTACATTGATTCCCCAACAAACATACAGAGTTTAGTTCACCATATTCATGGTGAACCTAGATGAATTACAATGAAAGAATGAAAGAATAAACCCTAAAAAGGTGAAGAGAAAGCCTCAGCATCAAAGATCCTCCTTCAAAGGGGTGGAAGAGAGAGTGTTTGCTTCGTTCCAGCCAAAGATACCTAACCCTAGGAAACCCTAAAGCTTAAATACCATTCGTAAATTACAAAAACTTAGGTCCAAGCCCATTAAAGTGCCGCTCAGCGGTAAAATACCGCTCAGCGGTAAGTGCGTGTCTTGCTTTCTCCCCTCAGCGGCCATTTTGCCCCTCAGCGGATCTCCCGTGAGTGCCTGAGTGCCGCTCAGCGGTAAACTGCCGCTGAGCGGTGACTTCGACTTCTCCTTTTGCACTTTTTGATGTCTTTTCTGATTTCATCTCTCTCCTTCTTCACTTCTTTCACCAAATTCACCTTAAAACCTGCACAAAAACACTGAAATCAAGCATAAACTTGTCCAGCTCTCTTATTTCTAAAAATATGAAGAAAAGCATGATTTCAAGCTAGTTTCTAAGTATAAAGGTTACTTTTAGTGTCAATTTTTATCATAAAAATAACAGTTTTTCAACTGTTATCAATGAAGTTGATGAATGATATGAGGTGTACCAACCTCGTGGAGGGTGTACAAACCCTATGGATGAATGATGTGAGGTGTACTAACCTCGTGGAGGGTGTACAAACCCTGTGGAATGAATGATGTGAGGTGTACTAACCTCGTGGAGGGTGTACAAACCCTATGCGTGAATGATGTGAGGTGTACTAACCTCGTGGAGGGTGTACAAACCCTATGGATGAATGATGTGAGGTGTACTAACCTCGTCGAGGGTGTACAAACCCTGTGGAAAGAATGATATGAGGTGTACTAACCTCGTGGAGGGTGTACAAACCCTGTGGAATGAATGATATGAGTTTGATTGTTGGGTTCGACCATTGCCTTGCAGAGGGCCGAGATACCAATAGCAGAAAGTAAAATTGGGCTCGACCATTGCCTTGCAGAGGGTCGAGATACCAATGACAGAAAGTAAAATTGTTTGATTGTTTTGAAATTTGGATTTTGTTGAAATTTTGAGATGTTGAAATTTATTGATTTTTTTTTCTTGAGATAGAAATGAGTGTCCATTTTTATTTTTTTGAAATGAGAAGCATGGTTGATGTAAATTTGGAAATTACAGGAGAAAGCTTTGATGCATGTTGATTTTTTGTCTTTTTGAAGGAAGAAGATTTGATAAATATTTACGAAAACAAATTCAAAGTTTTTGAAAATATGTACATGATGTTGACTCTGATGATTTTTTTGAAAGTTTTGAAATCAATAAACAAAGTGTTGCATTTTTGTACAAGGATTTGAAATCTCGATACGTAAGAGAGATATGGTGGATGTAAATTTTGAAATTTGAGGAGAAAACTTTGTTGTATGTTGATGATTTTTTTTGTCTTTTTGAAGGAAGAAGATTTGATAAACATTCATGAAAATGAATTCAAAGTTTATGAAAATATGTACATGATGTTGACTTGTGATTTTTTGTTTTTGTTTTACTGGAAGATTATGAAACTATGACACTTTTTTTTATTGAGTCAATTTGTTTTCTTTGAAATCATCAAATTTATGAAGATTTAGACCTTCATTTTATTTTTACGATGGATGTTAAATTCTAAAAGTCAAATGTCCAAACTTGTGTGCTCAACATTTTCTTTTGAAACATCAGTGTATGCACGCCTGATATCAAGGGTTGGGATAAATGTGTGGAGGATGATTGGAAGGATTTGGAGAGTATCGGGTTGGCTACTTGGGCCTCTTACTCCTTAAAACGGCTACAAATGCCAATGTGAGGTAGTAGATACTCAGAAGCTGCTCCAGTTTGGGGCATGGTAAAAAGGTAGGTATGGACAAATGTATCTGTGAATTGTGAGAGAATAAGTCATGAATCAGGGAGTGAGAATATCATGTGAGATTTACAAATTGCCCCAATTTTGGTGGTGATGGATTTTTGAAGTTCGGGGCGAACCAAAATCATGCGAGGCCCAACAAGGGATGCCCCAGTCTTTGTATGAGCTTTGAATATTCAGATGAAAGATTAACAAAGTTGCCCAATATTTTGAATGGGCCAAAACACATGAAACTCACAAAATTGCCCCTAGTTTTGGAGAACGGGGAAGAGTTCGAATGGGATATGAATTTGTGATGTATATGAAAATGATTGGCTTGAAAGGATTGCCCCAATTGGGTTGATTTTCCTTTGTATAATCTTGATTAATAGGGAGTTCCCTTCTTCCGAGGGCATTTGTTGTTTTTTTTTTCAATTTTTTTTTTAACTCCATTGTTAGCCATTTTGTCTTGTCTCAAAATTAAGCTTTATGAAAATTTAAGCAATCATTATTCAATCTGTGTGGACTTTTATTGGGCTTGTAATGTGGCTTGGGCTGAAGGGTATTGAAAGAAAAGATATAAAGGCCCAAATAAATGTTTGTGGTTTATTTGAAACAAAAGTTACCATCTGCACCTTGTATCAGCTACTCTTCAAATCTGTTTTGACTTTCTTTGCTAATTTGTAAATTTCACTCTTTGTTTATCACTTCGTGATTCTTTCTATTTTTGCTTCACTTTTGATGAACTCTCTTTGTTTGATCACTAAGTGTGTTCTTTTGCAATTTGAGTCGACTTCTACTGTGATGGTAACCCTTGTTTGGGTAAATTTTGAAAAGAAAATTCGTATTGGCTCAAATTTGGTATCAAAGGATATATCTTTTTTTTTGTTTTTGGATGAAGAAAGATGGCCACACATCATTTCAAATTCTGATTGTTTTATCTTCAACAGATTAATTAGGAGACAAGACTAAATGATCTCATCAAGAGTCATTCATTTTTTCTTGTTTTTGTTTTGTCCTAACGGATTCAGGAATCTCCCAAATGAAAGCCAGTGGGGGTAATGGAAAATCTGCCCCAGTGTAAAACTTTGTGTTTATTATTTGGGCTCAAGAACATGATTGGGTCAATCTCTTGGTATAGCAATGGCTGACGGATGATGTTTTCAAGCGACGCACACACAGATATTTCTTAAGGAAATGTGATTTAATCATTTGACTATAAGAGATTATGACATCCATTACATTTTTTTTTGAAATCTCATAAAATGGATGATTTGCATCGAAAATAATTGACTCAACTTTTCCATATATTTTTTTATGAATGAAGAAAAGTAATAAGAAGTGAAAATGATGATACTAGCTGAAAAAAAAATTAGAGAAAATTCGGTTTGATGGCAAAGGTGAAAACTGGGCCATTAGGGAAATTGGGCTTTGCGGGCCATTGTGGAAATTGGGCTTTGCGGGCCATTGTAGAAATTGGGCTTTGCAGGCCATTGTAGAAACTAGGCGTTGCGGGCCAGTGTAGAAATTGGGCTTTGCGGGCCAGTGTAGGAACTGGGCTTTTTGGGCCAATGTAGGAACTGGGCTTTTTGGGCCAGTGTAGGAACTGGGCTTTTTGGGCCAGTGCAGGAACTGAGCTTTTATGGGCTAGTGTAGGAAACTGGGCTTTTATGGGCCAGTGTAGGAAACTGGGCTTTTATGGGCCAGTGTAGGAACTGGGCTTTTTGGGCCAGTGTAGGAACTGGGCTTTTTGGGCCAGTGTAGGAACTGGGCTTTTTGGGCCAGTGTAGGAAACTGGGCTTTTATGGGCCAGTGTAGGAACTGGGCTTTTTGGGCCAGTGTAGGAAATTGGGCTTTTATGGGCCAGTGTAGGAACTAGGCTTTTTGGGCCAGTGTAGGAACTGGGCTTTTTGGGCCAGTGTAGGAACTGGGCTTTTTGGGCCAGTGAAGGAACTGGGCTTTTTGGGCCAGTGTAGGAACTGGGCTTTTTGGGCCAGTGTAGGAAACTAGGCTTTTATGGGCCAGTGTTGGAACTGGGCTTTTTGGGCAAGTGTAGGAACTGGGCTTTTTGGGCCAGTGTAGGAACTAGGCTTTTTGGGCCAGTGTAGGAACTGGGCTTTTTGGGCCAGTGAAGGAACTGGGCTTTTTGGGCCAGTGAAGGAACTGGGCTTTTTGGGTCGATGTAGAAACTGGGCTTTTGCGGGCGAATGTGGACAGTGGGCTTTGTGGGACAAAAATTGATATGAGAAAGTTTGATTCAGAAAAACATTTGAAAAACAAATGTTTTTTTTTTTTTTTTTTTTTAAAAAAAAATCCTTTTTTTTTTGTGTAATGAAATCGGACTCAAGCAAAAGCTTTTAAAAAAAGCGATTTCAGTTTTTTTTCGAGTCAATTGTCTTACTTGCAGTCATCAAATTGGTCATTATTTTCAATGCTTAGAAAAGTGAGAAATGTCATACATCCGAGATCTAACTTTGAGATTAATACATTTTGACTTTTTCTCCCGAGACATCAACGTACATATGCTTGAACTCACTCGCAAGTGAAGAATGGGAGTTGTTTAGAATGGTTTGGAAGATAATGGGATAGCTATGCTAACATGTCACCTCATACGCTCTGTAAAGTAGATGAGTGCCAAAGCGAAACACGAGGTACCTAAACAGTTTCCCCGGTTTGGTGTAATGAGTATGATGATGAATCCATGATAATTCGGATGAAAAAAATTCAAATAAGATCCGCAAAGCTGTCCTAGTGTTTGTTGTTGTTGTTTTTTTTGGCATGGGGCTCTGTTTGGAAGAAGTAGTGGGTATGAAAGGGTCGGCTAAAAGGATGGCCCAAATGGGTTCGATTTTCTTTTGTATGCTTAGGCTGGTTGGTAGAGAGGTTCCCTATCCTTGAGACATTATTCGTTTCCAAATCCTTTTTTTTATCACCCTTTCGGGTTTTTGAATCTAGTTGACTTATTCTCCCCTTTTTTTTCAATGGATTTAGGGATCAACCTACTAGTGCAAGCGAGAAAACTTCTGGCCAGACCGATTTGCCCCAGTGTAAAGGTTTACTTTATTACTGAGGGCACTGACAGTATTTGTTAGGGAAAATCTTTTACTTTGGAAAGTGAAGGGTGAGATTTTTCAAGCACCATGCGCACAAACGTCTCGAGAGAAAATATCAAATTGTTAATTTTGATTAGACATTTGACCTCGGAAAAGTCTGACACTATAACTTTTGTCTTTGATTATCATTTTCTCTATTTTCGAAAAACAAGAGTTTGACAATTTGCAAGAAAGACAAGTGACTCAAGATTTCCTTCAAATTTTTTTTTTTTTTTTTGCAATACCCTTTCAAGACTCAATTTCTAGCACTGCTTGGATAAACCATGCAGTAATGTTCACATTGAAGGTCATGGATGAAAGTGCGATATCAATGTGCATACCTCCCCCTTTTGTGCCTTATCAAAGGTTGAATGACTAAAGCTCTAAGGCCAAATATATGCACTCACAAGGATAGTTCCCTAATGCTTAAATCAAGGCCACCAGAGCTATGGCTCTTTTCACTGTTTCTCTGCAACAGTCAGAGTAATCAACTAGATGCGAAGACACGAATAAAGAGAACAGACTCTGGCTGGAGTTCTCACGATAGCCAAACAGGAAGTACATCCCAGAGTGACACCGCTACACAACTCCTCTATTTCTAAGTTGCGCTCAGACCCGGGTATAGGGCCTCACTCATGATATGCATAAGGTGTGTGTGAAGGGAGAATGTAATGCATACCCAAACCCTCATCTGCAATACAAACCAAAGAGATCCAAGCAGATATAAACATGTTTTCCTATCCTGGGGTTCCACATGAAACAATCAAAATAATTTACATGCAATTACTTCAAATATTAAACATAGATAAAAAGAAAAGGGGAGAAAAACATAATGAAAAACCACATCAAATTTGCACATCTAATTAAATGGCCTGACTCTCTAGCTTCCCCAGTGGAGTCGCCATCTGTCGCAACCAGAATCGCGACGGGACGACGATCCAAAAAAGGAAACGGGATTACAAAAGAGATTTTGGAGTCGCCACCATAGTTTATTATGGAAAACTACGGAAAAACCATAAAACGATAAAGCACGGTCCACGAAAACCAAAGATTGGGTTCGGGAGTCGGTTACGCGTGGGGAAGGTGTTAGCACCCCACAACGCCTGTCCTAAGGCAGTACCTTTAACTAAATGCACGAATATGATGTGGTTTTCAAAATGTTTAACTATCCCCTAAAATAAAGTTATAAATAAACAAAACATATTTTTTTAGTTTTTTGGGCCCGACAAGGATTGACCTTGCTCCTACGTATTCTCATTCAAAAATGAGAAATCAGGGTTACGTAGTTCTTTTTGAAAATGTTTGAGAGATTTGTTTGAGAAATTGATTCAAAGATTTGTTTGAGAAAATGATTGAAAGATTTGTTTGAGAAAATGATTACGGATAAATTTGGATTTTTGGGAAAGTGAACCTGACAAGGGCTAGCCTTGCTCCTACGTATCTCCACTTTCGATGGAGAATCAAGGGTCACGTAGTTCTGGTTTGTTGTTTAAAATTGTTGATGTTTTTGGGATTTTTGAAGATTTTATACTTTTTTTGTATTTTGTTTTTTTTTTAGAAAGAGAAAAGGTTTTTAGCACAAGGACGATGTGTGCGATCACACATGTGCTTAACCTTTTAAAACATATTTTTGTAATTTTACTTAAGAAAGGGAAAAGGTTTTTAGCACAAGGACGATGCGTGCGATCACACATGTGCTTAAACCTTTAAAATATATTTTTTGTAATTTTAGAAAAGAAGAAGAAAAGGTTTTAGCACAAGGACGATGCGTGCGATCACACATGTGCCTAAACCTTTAAAATATATTTTTGTAATTTTAGAAAAGAAGAACAAAAGGTTTTAGCACAAGGACGATGCGTGCGATCACACATGTGCCTAAACCTTTTAAATATATTTTTTGTAATTTTAGAAAAGAAGAAGAAAAGGTTTTAGCACAAGGACGATGCGTGCGATCACACATGTGCCTAAACCTTTTAAAATATTTTTGTTATAATTTTAGAAAAGAAGAAGAAAAGGTTTTAGCACAAGGACGATGCGTGCGATCACACATGTGCTTAACCTTTTATAACATATTTTTGTAAATTCTTTTATTTAAATTATAAATATTGCATTATTAAATATATATATTTTAGGATAAGTAGATATCTAGAACAAAATAAAATAAAATAAGACAATAAAACTAAATAAGAAATAAAATAAAATAAATAAATAAAATAGGATAAAATAAAAATAAAAAAACAAATAAGCAAATAAAAACAAAGCAAATAATAAGGGGTCCGAGAAAAGGGGTGCCGAACGTTCCGTCGCAGGCGACCGTGCAGTCCGTGGTAGAGGTAGAACGTACGTTGGGAAAGGATTCAGAATCACGAGCGCTCGTTGGGGAGAGTTGACGAACGTACGTTGAGAAAAGGAGCCTGGATGACGAGCGTTCGTTGGTGGAGATAACGAGCGGACGTTTAGAACAGGAGAGTGGATGACGAGCGCTCGTTGGTGTAAGTTGACGAATGTACGTTGAGAAAAGGAGCCTGGATGACGAGCATTCGTTGGTGGAGATAACGAGCGGACGTTTAGAACAGGAGAGTGGATGACGAGCGCTCGTTGGTGGAAATGACGAACGGACGCTGGGAAAGGGGCTGAATGACAAGCGCTCGTTGGGACGAGCGTTCGTTGGGCGATGACGAACGGATGCTGGGAAATGGGCTGAATGACGAGCGCTCGTTGTGAACGAGCGTTCGTTGGGGACGAGCGTTCGTTCGGGAATGGCGAACGGACGCTGCGAAACGGGCTGAATGACGAGCGCTCGTTGGGGACGAGCGTTCGTTGGGGAATTGGCGAACGGACGCTGGGAAACGGGCTGAATGACGAACGCTCGTTGGGGGACGAGCGTTCGTTGGGGAATTGGCGAACGGACGCTGGGAAACGAGGCTGAAAGACGAGCGCTCGTTGTTGACGAGCGTTCGTTGGGGAGATGGTCACCCAAACGGTCTGTCCAAGAAGTGGCCGGACGGACGTTCGGAGAGGGGGTAGATGACGAACGTTCGAAAAAAGGCCTAAAAACGTGCGTTTATTTATGGGCCCGGCCCACCGGGGTAGTTTCTAACCTAGAATTCCCTTAGGGGTTCTGCCTTCCCATTCTCATTCACAATCAGCACATGAGAAACCCAGGGTCCCTTTCTCTGATCGGACTAGCCTAGGGCTGGGATTGCCTCACTTGAACACCTGCGCCACTACTTCTTCCAACCAGCCACCGCGCCACCACCTTCCACCCGTCTCGGCGTCGGCGGCGACCCCAAGCACCACCGGAACCACGGCGTTCTCTCCCCTTCTCTCTCGCACTAGCCTAGGGTTGAGGCTTTTCCACCTTGGGCACCTCCTGCCGCCGCCTCTGCCAGAGCCGGCCACCGTCGCCTCTAGCTGGAGCGCGCTTCTTCACCGGCGCCGCCTCTCCGTCCTGGTTTTCTTATTGGCTGCTATTCACTGGTTCAAATCTGATTTTGCATGGAATTGGTTGAGGAACAGAAACGTTGAAGACTGTGGAAAATCAAAGCTCGTGCTGCTCCATGTCTTTGAAAAGGGGAGACCGAAAATGGATTTCTATAGCTTCATTATGCATTGGAATGTGTTTGTGTGCGTATGAGTATGAATCGTGAATGAAGAGTTTGTCCTGCTCTGAGTATTGATTGGGTCATGAGAAAATGATGAGTGAAGTTGAGAAATGGATTTGCTTGGAGGAGAGAAACACGATCAGAGAAGTGGAGAATCAAAGGGGTTGATGGAAGCTTGCGAGGGAGGGAGACAAAGGTTGGAGTAGGGAAATGGGTGAAGATGGTTAAGGGTAGGATGAGGCTGGGGTGGTGAAAAAGAGAATGAATGGAAGGGGAGGTTAGTGAGTGGCGGACGATATCGGAGGTTTCAGATCGAAGACAACATGTAATTATACATTGGATGATGATGGAGAAACGCGGACATTCACACAACAATGCATTATCAATGGAACAACATCCAGTATGAAGCATAATACATCCAAGACTTATGACTATACGAGTGAGCAAGTCTACTTACCTCTTGGAGCTCCACTGGTTGTCGTTAGCTCCGCTAATCCGATGCCTCCTCCTCCGACGTGACTGAAGCGTTACCGGAAACAACCAAACTCACCGTGCTTCTCACTGTTCCCTTTTTTTTACTGTTGAATTATTTGTGATTCTGTTGGATGAAGGTTGCAATTAGGTGAAGATGGAATCAGGGTTCGTCTATGGTTTGAAGAATACGTTGGCAAAAATGAAGGATGAATCGTGATGGCTAGTGCGAGTATGATGGTCTCTGTTTTTGGTGGTTTTTGATGGTTCCTAGTGAATGCAGGTGGGTAGTGTGAGAAGTGTATGATAGATGATGAAGGCGTTGAGTTGAGGTGGTTACGGGTGAGAGGGGTCAAAGGTTGAGGTTTTTATGGTTACAGTGGGCAGGGGCTAGGAAAAAATGAGTGAATGAAGATGATGGGTGTTGGAGGCAATGGAGAAAAAAATGTTCAGAGTGATATGCGTGAGGGAGGAAATGACGAGTGGGGGTAGCTACTGGAGAGACGGAAATGCGTGGAACAAAAGAAATGGAGAAGGAAGACGGCGGCTTTCTCCCTCACGCCTGGACGAAGAATGAGCCTATCCTTTTTTGGAGATCAGAGGTGTAGTGGATGATGGGTTTTCTGGCTTTGAGTGTGCTGAAGAAGATGAAAGGGAAAATGAAGATGCACTGATGATGAGGAAGGCGCTTCTCTATGCCATTGAATAGAGGAATCCAGAGTTGTGTGTGTGGTGATGATGGAAAATAGAGAAAAGGGTCTGAGGTCAATGGTGGATCTGTTGGAGGTGAGGAATTGGGAGTGAAAGGGAAATGTGGTTGGGAGTGGTTACGGACGAGGGGAGCAAACAGGGGCGTCTGTCAGTGTGCGTGGTGCTGCCTCCGCCCCGCTCTGTAGTCCTTACCTGCATAAAACCGTTTTCTGTCCCCTCCCCCCTTTAACACACATACACGCGATAAAACATTTATTTATTTTTTATTATTATTTTTCACTAAAGACAAAATGGTACGTTCCAAGCCTTTTCCTTTTCATTTTTTTTTTAAAACTATGTTAATTCAAATTAACCATATTAATTATATTAGAACAAAACTAAAACTAAAAATAAAAGTAAAACAAAGTTAAAAAATGGAAATTATGAAAGGAAAAGTAAAATAAAATAAAAATGGAATACTAAAAAGAGAATAAGAATAAAATAAAAGAAAAGGAATGAAAATGACAATGTAAATGAAAACGAGTAAATAATAGAATATAAGACAATAGAATACGATGAAGCCAAAACCAATCCGGACGAAATTTGGTATTGACATCGGTATTTATAGTAACCGATGCTCCTTAAGACCTAAGCTATGAAAGGTAAAAAAAATACAAAAGGAGGACTACATCAAACAGGATTCCATCAGCAAATGTATAGTAGTAATAACAGAATATAATTGATACAATTTCAATCATTAAACCTAGTTAATTTTCTTGTAAAAGGCCATTTAAAACCAAGTGTTTGGAAGAGTCCTTGGTGCTCTCTTCAATGTTGGCAATTTCTTTTGTTCTATTTTCACGCTCTGAGATTTGTTTCATTAGAAGGCCGAAAATTAGAAGTCTAGGTGTTTTATCTTTCATTTTTATTCTTTGAGTCCATTTTTAAATTCAACAGTGAATCTTACTTTGAAAATGGTCAAGTAACCTTAGACATTCGGGCTAGGTAATACTTGGTATTTAATCGGCCTTTGGCTCACCACTCTTATCTGGGAATTGTCTCTTGGTAAAATCTTAAACCTTTTCAAACTAAGAATCCACATTTTAAATTAAGAAGATGTCTGAGGAAAACATGATGACCAAGAGAGGAATAGAAATGAGTGAGCTTGGGTACTTGTTTGGCCAATACATGAAAAAGTAAAATGAAGGTGAACAAAAAGAAAGAAGGAAGGATGAAAGGTACAACCAAGCTAGGAAAGATATTCCATTCTTTGGTAGGGACATTAGTGCTTTAACATACTTAGCTTGGAAAACAAAAATTGATAAGATACATCCTTTTCTTGCTAGAGATAGTGAATCCTCTACTTTTAACATATGTCTTTCCAGATTAGAAGAACATGCAAGTGAGTGGTGTGGGATGAAAGGCAATATAGGGTTAATAAAGGTAAAAAATCCTCCATTCATAATTGGTATGAATTAAAATCTTATATGTGAAGAAAGTTTGTGCCTCCAACCATTAAGAGAAACCTATAACTAATGAGAGATAGTATTCAAGAGGGAAAAATATTTCTTGAAAGTTTAAATGATCATGGTTTTCTTCGAAGAGAAATTGAGTTTGGAGCCAGACTTAAGGAACTTATGGATAAGAAAATACAAAGAGAGATTAAGAGACGAGAGGAAGAGAGAAAAGACGAAGAGAGAAGAGAAAAAGAGATAAAAGAGGAAGAAAAAAGACAAAAAGAGAGAAGAAAAGAAGAGAGAAGAGAAGAAGAATGAAGAAAAGAAGAAAAGAAAGAGAGAAGAAAAAGAAAGAAGAGAGCAAGAGAGAGTAGAAGAAGAAAATAAATTGCTACTGATCGCAATTTCTAGTCCTACAATTACAGAGGAACCCAAAAGGGAAGGTTTCCAATCCTTTAATTCTTCTCCAATTATCTTTAAGTCTTTAAATGATAACACTTTCTGTAAATGATATGAGAAATGTTAGAATCACCAAAAGTTCTTACAGAATTCGAAGCTGCGTTAATTTATAATATAACACATATCAGGCACATTTTAATCGATTGAGCTACTAACGTAGAAAAATATAACAATCAGTTATAACAAAATTAACAGCAATCAAACAAATAATTGAATGTACAATTAAGGGAATTAACTTGCAATAAATGCTTAGTCAACATATTTAAAAGTATGACCGTTATGTCAGTTGGGACAAGCATTTAACAATTTTCAAAACTTAACAGACTTAATCAAATACAAGAACCATACAGTCGATTAAGTAAAAATACTTAGAAAATTTTTTGAAAACTTTTCTCTGCAAAATATCTCATAGCACACTTGAAAAGAATTTGTGCAAACCCATGAGTTTTAATCGATTCACCCCATAATGTAATCGACTTAAAACTGTTGTTTTGCCACACATTTAAAATTCAACCATAGTGCTTGTGATTTTTCTTTTCCCGAAAACATATGTCATGCATACACATATAAAATCACATATTTCACATAGTGATATGCAATGAACAACACAAACAAAGGTTAAACAAGTTCTCAAATATGCTTTATCAGATTTAACACATTAAAGAAAAACATATGACATGTAAACACAGAACATGTAACACATAATATACATATGTTATTAATTATGTGTTGTCATGATCAAAAACTCATATATTACTGAGATTGTGGGTTAAGTGATAATGGTTGAAAAAACCGTTATCTGTGATTCAATTTTGATATTAAATCAACCCTTTGGTACTTAGAAGCTTGCTTGAACTCATGTTTTTAGTATAGTTTTGTGAATAAATAACCAGAGGGTTGATAACAGTTGAAAAACTGTTATTTTCATGCTTAAAATTGATACTAAAAGCAACCTTTAACACTTAGAAACTAGCTTGAAATCATGCTTTTGGTTATATTTTTAGAAATAAGAGAGCTGGATAGGTTTATGCTTGATTTCAGTGTTTTTATGCAGGTTTTAAGGTGAATTTGGTGAAAGAAGTGAAGAAGGATAGAGATGGAATCAGAAAAGACATCAAAAAGTGCAAAAGGAGAAGCCGTAAGTACTGCTCAGCGGTAGTTTACCGCTGAGAGGCACTCAGAAACCCACGTTGGATCCGCTGAGGGGTGAAATGGCCGCTGAGGGGAGAAAAACAACTCACGCACTTACCGCTGAGCGGCAGTTTACTGCTGAGCGGCACTTTTATGGGCTTGGGCCTAATTTTTCTGTATTTTTAGAATAGTATATAAGCTTTAGGACGTCCTAGGGTTTGTATCTTTGGCATAGACGAAGCAAACACTCTCTTTTCCACCCCTTGAAGGAAGATCTTGGATGCTCAGGCTACCTCATCCTCTTTCTAGGGTTTTATCTTTCATTCTTTCATTATTGTTCATCTAGTTTCACCATGAATATGGTGAACTAAACCTTGTATTGTTGTTGGGGAATCATTGTAGTCTTGTGAAACTCTCATATATGGAATTTGTTTTAACATCTTACTTTTAAGACTTATGCTTTCTTTCATCATTAGTTAGGGTTTTTCCTCTTTGCGTATTGCTTGCTTTGTTTAACTCAGTCATTGCCATGATTATTGATTTTGTCGATATGGGAACGTACGGGGAAATCTAGATCCGGGGAAATTCTCCCAATAGCATATTGGTTGCCTTTAAGCTCCTGCACTTTAGAACTAATTACTAGGAATGCTAGGAATTGTATGAACTCGTAATTAAGGATAGGCCTTCTTGCAAGGTGATTTAGAGAGTGGCATTAACAATTGATGAAAAGAATGTTGAATTCCTAAAGTATATGAGAGTGGATAAGATGAAATTGATAACTCCCAACAACATAGTCATCCATATAATTCATTAAAGTGTTTGTATTCTGTCTTTTCCATTGATCAAATTCATGCATACATGTTTATTTACTGTCTTTTGCATATAAAACTACAATCAATTTGTTCTTAAGTCTTAAATAATCAACAAATCACATAAATAAACTAGGCCGTGAGTCCTTTGGGAGAACGATACTTGGTCTTATCGAGTTTTTTTACTTGAAACGATTCGGTCACACTTGCTGATTGTTAAACAAGTTTGTGGCGCCGTTTTTCGGTGTTCATAAATTTGTCATCAAGTTTCTGGCGCCGTTGCCGGGGACTCGTGGTTTAACTAGTTAATTTGTGTGATTATTGATTATCTTGGACTTGAATTTTGAAATTTGAATTTCTGTTTTTATTTTTCGGTTTTTATTTTATTTTCTGTTTTTATTTTTATTTTATTTTTTATTTTTTGTTTTTTTTTTTGGTTTTTATTTTTCTTCTTATCTCTAAATTTTATATCTTTTTGTGCTAACCAATTCTTCTAGGGTTTTTGTTTTCTTGTGTATGCAGAAGGCAATCCGAACCAGGAGCAAGAAAACTGCAGAACCTCTTCTTGAAGGTTTAGACGAGAGTAGACAGAGGAGAAGAATCCGTACATCTAGAGAACTTTTCCCTCCTCCGGAAACTCTGTTGCAACCATCACCACAAGGTTCTTACCATAGCACTGAGAACATGGAGAATAATAATATCAGAAGAACTCTTGCAGATTACACAAATATAGCTGGACCTCAGCATTTTAACAGCATAGCAAGACCAAGAGTCAATGGAGCCAACATGGAGGTCAAACCAGCGTTGATCCAACTGGTAAAAAGTAATCAATTCAATGGGTTGTCTCACGAAAGCCCATATGAGCACCTCACAACATTTAATGAGAACTGCAACACGGTGAAAATAAATGGGGTGCCGGACGAAGCAATCAAACTTAGCTTGTTTCCATTCTCATTAGGAGGCAACGCTAAGCTTTGGTTAAATTCTTTTCCAGAGGGAAGCTTTATGATAACAGTTGAAAAACTGTTATTTTCATGCTTAAAAGTGATACTAAAAGCAACCTTTAGACTTAGAAACTAGCTTGAAATCATGCCTTTTGTTTATATTTTCAGAAATAAGAGAGCTGGACAGGTTTATGCTTGATTTGAGTGTTTTTGTGCAGGTTTTGAGGTGAATTTGGTGAAAGAAGTGAAGAATGAGAGAGAGGACATTAGAAAAGACAAGAAAGAGTGCAAAAAGAGAAGTCGAAGGCACCGCTCAGCGGCAAACTACCGCTGAGCGGCACTCAAGAGGTGGCGTTGGAACCGCTGAGGGGCAAATGGCCGCTGAGGGGAAGAAAGAAGACGCGTAACCACCGCTGAGCGGTAAATGGCGCTGAGCGGCACTTTTTGGGCTTGGGCTTTTGTAATCTTTTGTAACTCTAGATTAGTATATAAGGGCTTGCACGTCCTTTAGTTAGAGATCTTTGGCAGAAACGAGGCAAACACTCTCTCTTTCACCCCTTTGAAGGAGGATCTTGGATGCTCAGGCTACCTCTTCCACTTTATTGGGTTTATTCTTTCATACTTTCATTGTTATTCATCTAGGTTCACCATGAATATGGTGAACTAAACCTTGTATGTTTGTTGGGGAATCAATGTAATCTCTTGAAGCTCTCATATATGGAATCTGTTGAGTACATCTTTGAATTAAGACATATGCTTTCTTTCATCATTAGTTAGGGTTTTTCCTCTTTGCTCAATGCTTGCATTGTTTAACTCATTCTAATGCATGATTATTGGTTTTGTCGATACGGACACGTACGGGGAAGTCTAGATCCGGGGAATTTCTCCCAATATTATACTGACAATATTCTATTGGTTGCCTTTAAGCTCCTGCACTCATGAACTAATCATTAGGAATGCTAGGAATTGTATGAACTATTTGATTAGGGAGAAGCCATCTAGAATGGTACATTAGAGAGTGGCATTAACAATGATGATTTGAATGTTGAATTCCTAAAATATATGAGAGTGGATGAGATGAAATTGACCCCTAACAACATATTCATTCATATATTCCATTGAAAGTGTTTATCTTTTGTCTTTGCCATTGATCAAAATTCATGCATACATGTTTATTTTCTGTCTTGCATTTTAAACTCAAATATTTCGTTTGTAAGTCTTAGTTAATCAAGAAACCACATAACTAAACTAGGCCGTGAGTCCTTTGGGAAGAACGATACTTGGTCTTACCAAGTTTTATTACTTGAACGATTCGGTCATACTTGCCGATTGTGAAACAAGTTTGTGACATCATATTTTGGTGCTTACAAATTTGTCCATCAAGTTTTTGGCGCCGTTGCCGGGGATTCGTGGTTTAACTGGTTAATTTGTGTGATTATTGATTATCTTTGACTTATTTTTTTATTTTTAATTTAAATTTCGAATTTTTTTTAATTTTATTTTATTTTTCTGTTTATATTTTTCAGTTTGTATTTTATTTGATTTTATTTTATTTTTCTGTTTTCTGTTTTTCTGTTTTCTATTTTTATTTTCTGTTTTTTATTTTTCGGTTTTTATTTGATTTGATTTTATTTTAGGTTAGATTAGATTAGATTTTTTTTTTAGGTTAGATTTTATTTTTATCTTTTTAGATTAGATTTTATTTTATTTTATTAGATTTTATCTTTTTATCTTTTTAGGTTAGATTTTATTTTATTCTTATTCTATCTTTTAGGTTAGGTTAGATTTGATTTTATTTTTATCTTTTTAGATTAGATTTTATTTTTTAGATTAGGTTTTATTCTATTTTATTTGATTCTATCTTCTAAATCTTTTATCTTCTTATATCTTTTAAATCTTTAGTTTTTTTCTCTATCTTTTTGTGCTAACAATTGTTTTTAGGGTTTTGTGCCTAATGTCTGCAGAATGCAATTTGGTCAAGAGTTTAACTATAGGGGCACTCAATTCTACCAAAGTAATCTCAACCAATGGTGGGAACCTCACTCAAGCATGGATCAAAGCCAATTTTGGCAAGCTGCTGGACAATTTGAGAACCAACCACAACAACAATGGCAGCAACAACCCTTTCTATCAGGAAGTTTGGATAGGTTGGAGGACACCCTTCAACGATTTTTGAAAAATTCCGACTCTACTCAGAAAAGCATTGAAGAATCATGTAAAAGAATGGAGATGCAACTTCGTCACATTAGTCAGATATTAAATGATGATGTTAATACTGATGTTAACCTTAAGGAGGAAGGGCAAGTCATTATCACTGAAAGTGACAAGATTCTTGATGAGGAAAAATTAGAGGGAGATGAGGAAAGGGTAGAGAGAAAAGAGAAAGAAGAGTTGAGTGAGAAAGATAAAGATGAAGAAAAAGAAAAAGAATTGGTTGAGAGAGAAGAGAGAAAGAAAATTTGTGTGAAGATAAAGAAGTTGAGGAGAAAAAGAGAAAGGAAGAAAAAAATAAAAGAAGAGAAAAAGAGAAAATTTAGGGAGAGAAAAAGGAAGAAAAAGAAGATGAGAGGAAAGAAGAAGAAATCACATGAAAAATCACATCCTCATCTAAAGAAGAATCATAGGAAGGAAAAGAAATTTAAGTGCTTCATGGAAATCTTCAAGAAATTGGAGATTAAAGTTCCTATGATTGAGACACTGCAACAGGTTCCTGGTTTGATCAAATTTCTGAAGAAGTTCAGTAGGAAGAAGAAGAAAAAGAAGAAGGAACTTGAGCTTTACTGGGTCAAGCTAATGACGTTAAAAGAGCGCTTGCTGGGAGGCAACCCAGTGGATTTAAAAACTTTTGATTTGGTTTTGTAACTTTTAAATTGTGGATATTATTCTGTAATTATTTTTGTTGGATCTAGCATCTACTGAAGGATGCTAGGTGGTTAAGCATCTACTGAAGGATGCTAGGTTTGTAACACCTGCTGATGGGTGTTGGTAAGAAAATTTTGCATCTACTGATGGGTGCTGGTGGAATTTGGGTCAGGCTCGTGACGTTAAACAAGCGCTACCTGGGAGGCAACCCAGTTGATTGATTGTTTTTGTTTGTTTATTTTAGTTAGGGTTTGCATAAGCATTTTTAACATTGAATTGCAGGGAACCTATGAGGGACATGTAGGGAAGGCACGTAGGTCAAGAAAAGAAGGAGAGGAGCACATCACGACAGTGCCGCTGAGCGGTATTTTACCGCTGAGCGGTACTCTCGCAGATTGGGCTTTAGTTCCCCTTAGCGGGACCCGAGCCCATTAGGGTATTGTTATACCCCAAGCTGCGTTTTAGGGTTATTTCCAGACTTCTCTCTGCACAAACACTTCCACACACCTTCTCCTAGGTTTTCCATATCTTTTCACTCTTCCCTCTTAAGAAAATTTCTCTTCCACTCACTTGCTCACTAGTTTTCCATCTAAGTTTGGGGTTGGGAGAGAGCATCATTGAAGGGGCTGATTTCTTCATTATGGTTTACTAATGCTTAACAATGTATCTTTTGGTTTTGTGAATTATGTTTGATGCAGGGATGGCCTCCTCATCGGGCAAAAAGAATCAAGACTATAAGATCCAAGAAGAAGGAGGATACAGTGGACAGCTCAGATTGAGGAAGAGTTGAGATAGCATTTACTGATGAATGCTATCATAACTAGAGCAGGACTTATGCTTTGTTTGGTTTAAGTTTTCTGAACTTATTTGTTTTTGTTTTTAGATTAGGGTTTGATGTACTCTATTGAACACCTGGTTCCTTATGATGGTTTGCTATTAACTGTGATTGTGTGATAAGTAATGCTTGATGATGCTTATTGATTAATTGATGTTGAGATGATGTGCACATTAAAATGCTTATACAGGTGATTCACAAGCTTTGTGAACAAATGCATAATATCATGATTGTGATTGTGAAATTAAGCAGGATGTGCATGTCAAATGTGAATGAGCTTATATGTGAGGTTTTGAGCTCCAGAGTTGTTATTGTTGAATGCTGTTACTTTGAAAGCATGAATGACTTTGCCCAGGTTTTCTATGATTGAATCAATTGCTTGTTTTGCATCATATGATCAAAGGCCGTGTTTTTGAAACCCTTTTTATTGGCCAAATTCATAAAGTTAGCCTTCTAAAAGAGAACACGTTGTGTTCTATCCTTTGAACCCTTAGCCTTAAATATACACTGAACACCCTTGATTGAAAATCTTTACCTTGAGTTAAGTAGAAGATCTTGTGTGGTATTGTTAAATGTTCAAGTTTGGGGTTATTGGGGAAACATGAAAAAGGAAAAAGCATTGAGCTAACAGCTAAAAAGTAAGAATATGCAAAGAAAAGAAAAGAAAAAGAAGCAAAGCTCAATGCAAATGCAAAAGCAAAGGCAAAAGAAAGTTGGGAATGAATAAGAAGATTGTGCTGTTATGATTCTCTTAACTCAAGGATTTTGTGATCCAGAAAAACCAATTTTCTTGTTAGCCCAGCCACATTATAAGCCATTGAAAAGTCCTTGTGATGATGCATGCTTGTGAATGTTGTTGATTGTGGTAAAATGAAAGGCAAAGTTGATTCATGTGACATTGTGATAGTGGAGTGAATGAGTGAAACACTTTACCTCTTATACACTTGTGTGTTGAGTGAAACACTTTACCTAGTGAGGAAAGATTCCATAAGCACATGAACATCCATGCTTAATTGATTGATCATTCATGAAAAATAGCATTTGTTGGAACTTAAATGACTTTGTGAACACTAAAGCATGTGCACATCTTGAATTAACTCTTGGTCATAAGTTTGAGTGAAGTTATTACTTATCTTGAAAAGAGGATTTTGAATGAGTGAACCATCATATGAATTGGTTGGAGATGGAGTTACATTTTGTTTGCTTGAGGACAAGCAAAGTTCTAAGTTTGGGGTTGTGATAACAGTTGAAAAACTGTTATTTTCATGCTTAAAAGTGATACTAAAAGCAACCTTTAGACTTAGAAACTAGCTTGAAATCATGCCTTTTGTTTATATTTTCAGAAATAAGAGAGCTGGACAGGTTTATGCTTGATTTGAGTGTTTTTGTGCAGGTTTTGAGGTGAATTTGGTGAAAGAAGTGAAGAATGCGAGAGAGGACATTAGAAAAGACAAGAAAGAGTGCAAAAAGAGAAGTCGAAGGCACCGCTCAGCGGCAAACTACCGCTGAGCGGCACTCAAGAGGTGGCGTTGGAACCGCTGAGGGGCAAATGGCCGCTGAGGGGAAGAAAGAAGACGCGTAACCACCGCTGAGCGGTAAATGGCGCTGAGCGGCACTTTTTGGGCTTGGGCTTTTGTAATCTTTTGTAACTCTAGATTAGTATATAAGGGCTTGCACGTCCTTTAGTTAGAGATCTTTGGCAGAAACGAGGCAAACACTCTCTCTTTCACCCCTTTGAAGGAGGATCTTGGATGCTCAGGCTACCTCTTCCACTTTATTGGGTTTATTCTTTCATACTTTCATTGTTATTCATCTAGGTTCACCATGAATATGGTGAACTAAACCTTGTATGTTTGTTGGGGAATCAATGTAATCTCTTGAAGCTCTCATATATGGAATCTGTTGAGTACATCTTTGAATTAAGACATATGCTTTCTTTCATCATTAGTTAGGGTTTTTCCTCTTTGCTCAATGCTTGCATTGTTTAACTCATTCTAATGCATGATTATTGGTTTTGTCGATACGGACACGTACGGGGAAGTCTAGATCCGGGGAATTTCTCCCAATATTATACTGACAATATTCTATTGGTTGCCTTTAAGCTCCTGCACTCATGAACTAATCATTAGGAATGCTAGGAATTGTATGAACTATTTGATTAGGGAGAAGCCATCTAGAATGGTACATTAGAGAGTGACATTAACAATGATGATTTGAATGTTGAATTCCTAAAATATATGAGAGTGGATGAGATGAAATTGACCCCCAACAACATATTCATTCATATATTCCATTGAAAGTGTTTATCTTTTGTCTTTGCCATTGATCAAAATTCATGCATACATGTTTATTTTCTGTCTTGCATTTTAAACTCAAATATTTCGTTTGTAAGTCTTAGTTAATCAAGAAACCACATAACTAAACTAGGCCGTGAGTCCTTTGGGAAGAACGATACTTGGTCTTACCAAGTTTTATTACTTGAACGATTCGGTCATACTTGCCGATTGTGAAACAAGTTTGTGACATCATATTTTGGTGCTTACAAATTTGTCCATCACTTTACAGAGTGGGAAGCAGTGGTGACAAAGTTCCTAAACAAATACTTTCCACAATCAAAGGTGAATAAAGGAAAGCAAGAGATTTGATCATTCAGGCAAGGCATGGAGGAACCACTGGGTCATGCATGGACAGATATAAAAGCTTATTACGAAAGACTCCCACGCATGGATTTGAAGAAGTGGAAGTAGTCCTAACTTTCCTTGGAGGTCTTGGTTCACAAACCAAGATGATGCTTGACGCCTCAATAGGAGGAAACATCAAATGGAAAACACCAGAGGAAGCTACAGAAATCATTGAAAATATGGCTACTAGTGACAACGAGCTAAACAGTGAAAGAGGAGCTCCTATCCAACAAAAAGGAGTTCTACAATTACAAACAAATGATGCCTTGCTAGCACAGAATAAGATACTAACTCAACAACTGGAGACTCTTACAAAAACACTTGCACAATTGTCTAAAGAGTTAAAGACTGTTGCACAGGTTCAATCACAGTTATGTGAATTATGTGGCGGTGACCATATCAATGGTCAATGCGCCTTTCCAGCAGAAGCCATAGAGGATGTTAATTACATGGCCAATCAATACCGTCAGGGGAATTTCAATCAAGGGTGGAAACCACACCCAAGCATTGGTCAAGGACAAACTGGGCAAGCTGGGCAATTTAACAAGCAACAACAGCAACCAACCTTATGGCAGCAGATTTCTATACTTAATGAAAGGTCAATAAGGATGGAAGAAACTCTTAATCAGTTCATACAGAAAACTGAGTCTACTCAAAAGAGCACTGAAGCTGCTATCAAGAATTTTGAGATTCAGATGGGTCAGATCACTAAGCAGGTGGAAGAAAGGCCAGATAAAAATTTTGGGGCTAATACTGAGGTTAACCCCAGAGAAGAATGTAAAGTGTTAGAGAGTACTAAAGATGAGACAGTTGAGTTAGAAAAAGGAGAGATAGAAAAAGAAAAGAGAGAAAAGAGAGAAAAAGAAAAAGAAGAGAAAAAAGAGAAAAGAGAGATAGAGAGTAAAGATATTTTTCCTTTTCCAATAAATCAAGAGAAACAATTTGATATTACAGAATTATTCAAGATGGTGGACAATGATGCACCTTGGGAAGAGATATTACAACAAATTACAATTTATACTAAATCTGAGGACGATGTCTCTACAAAGAAAAGACGTAGAGATGATGAAGCAAAGAAGTATAAAGCTGTTAAAAAGGAGCCATTCCCTTCAAAAGCAAAAGATCCAGGAGGCTTTTCCATTCCATGCACAATAGGGAAGAAAAGGATTAAAAAAGCTCTACTTGATTTAGGTTCAAGTGTTAACTTGATACCTTATTCTTTACTGGAGCAGATTGGTGATGTGGATGTGAAGCCTACAAAGATTAACTTAGTAATGGCAGATGGATCTTCAAAGGAAACTGATGGAATAGCAGAGGATATTATAGTTTGTGTAGGCAAACTCCAGTTCTTGGTAGACTTTGTGGTGATGAAGATGGAGATTGAAAAGATACCTATTATTCTTGGAAGACCGTTTATGAAAACGGCCAAAGCCATCATTGATGTGAACGAAGGTATAGTGGTGCTCCAAGACCGAGAGGAGAGAGTTGTTGTAGATGTCTCCAAAGATGAGAGGCAGATGCAGGAAGAAGAAGCTAGTCATAAAGCTGCATTTCAAGATGTACTCATGACTAACCCTGAAGATGAAAAGCCCAAGGTTGAAGGTAAACATTGTTTGTTGTTTCAGGTACAGAAAAGAGAAAAGATTGGAAGAGGAAGAAAAGTTCCTGATGACTGGATGAAAGGAAGACCCCAACTTGGTACACCTGTGAGATTCAAAAACAAGTTGTGGGTTGTGAAAGGCTATAAAGAAAAGGAGATGAAAGAGATAGAGTCTCCATATTCTAGAAGAGTCAAAATAGTACACCTGAAGCAGTTGAGGAGTTGGTGGAATATGGACATTAACCATGAAGAAGGAACTTGAACTTTATTGGGTCAAGCTAATGACGTTAAAAGAGCGCTTGCTGGGAGGCAACCCAGTGATTTAAGAACTTTTGATTTTATTTTGGTTTTGTAATTTTTAATCAGTTGGACATTATTTTTGTAAATATTCTTTTGGATATAGCATCTACTGAAGAATGCTAGGTGGTTAAGTATCTACTGAAGGATACTAGGTTTGTTACACCTACTGATGGGTGTTGGTAAGAAAGTTTTGGTCCTACTGATGGGTGTTGGTGGACTTTGGGTCAGGCTCGTGACGTTAAACAAGCGCTACCTGGGAGGCAACCCAGTTGATTGATTATATTTTTGTTTTTTCTGCTTTAGCTGCATGATAGGAATTTGCATGAGTGATCTGAGAATTTAATTGCAGGGAACAAGTGAGAGGCATGAGTAGGAGGCACCTAGGTTAAGCTAGGAAGAAGAAGAAAACTTCCCGAAAGTGCCACTGAGCGGCAAACTACCGCTGAGCGGTAGTATCGCAGACTGGGCTTAGGTTGCCCTTTAGCGGAACCCGAGCCCATTAGGGTATTTTTATACCCTAAGCTGCGCATTAGCTTCTCTTTTTAGACTCTTCTCTGCACACACACTCCTACATACCTTTTCCAAGGTTCTCCACATCTTTTCCCTCTTCCTTCTTGAGAAAATCTTTCTTTCACTCACTTTCTCACTAGTATTCCATCTAAGTTTGGGGTTGGAAGAGAGCATCTCAGCTTGAAAAGCATTGTTATCTCATCCAGCATCTCCACCCAAGTAAGTCAAGCATTTTGTTCATTCTAGGGTTCTTGAGTTTGAATGTGATTGTTAAAGCATGAATAGTTAGGGGTTTTTGATTTCTATACATGATTTGATGATTTAATTGATGTTTGAACTCATTGAATTGTTTAATTTTGATCTGGAAAACTAAAAATTGCATGTGGGTGGAGTTAGGATAGGTTAAAAAGGAATTTTTCAAAAATCTGCAGAATCACCGCTCAGGGGTAATTTGCCGTTGAGCGGCACTCTAACAGATTGGAAATTTTTGATGCATTGTGTTATGGATTGTTGCACTGGTGGCGCTGAGGGATGATTTTGACCCTCAGCGGTGGTTTAGTTTCGAAATAAGGTGTGTTTTGTGTTCTACTAATGATTAACAACATGTTTTGTGGTTTTGCATCTATGTTTGATGTTTGATGTAGGAATGGCATCTTCTTCAGGCAAAAGATTGAAGACCATGGCATCCAAAAGAAAAGAAAAGGAACCAGAACAACCCCATTCTAATAGGTTCCTATCTCGCAAACATGAAAAGCAAATCAAGGTGGTCCAAGATAGGAGACTCCTTATGGAGAGAAAGGTTGGAATGATACCTAACTTTGCTCCTCAATTTGGAGAGCAATTGTTAGGGAATGATTGGGGGAAGCTAGCCACATACCCTACACCTGCAAATATAGCTGTGGTGAAAGAATTTTATACAAATGCAAGAAAGATTGGTGATTATCCAGCTGAGAACTACCTAGGCTATGTCAGAGGCCATGCTATTAGGTATGATCCTGATTCCATCAACAACTTCTTAGATACTGTGTGGGCTGGTGAGCAGTGCCAATTTGCTCTCTGTATGGAAGAAGGTGCTGATTTTGATGATGTGGAGAGAGTTTTATGTGTACCTGGAGGACATTTTCAAAAGGAATAGAATTGGTGCTGTGGTGAATATTAGGAGGACTGACTTGACTCCTCTTGCAAAGTATTGGATGGCGTTTTCTCATGCCAACATTCAGCCATGTTCTCATGTGTCAGACATCACTCTTAGCAGGGCACTCTTCCTTTACTATGCAATCAGGAATTTGAATGTTAATATTGGGCAGGTAATAGCTGATGAGATCAGGGTGTGCGCTAACACAACAAACAATAAAGCACCCTTAGGACATCCTTCTTTAATCACACACCTCTGCAAGATAGCTGGGGTGGATACTTCTGCTCCACCATTTGAAAGGCCAAGAAAAGTAATTGATGAGGCTTATTATAGACAATACTGTGAAGGTGAGGAAGCAGCTCAGCCAGTTCCATCACGCCGTGCTCACAGAGAAAGAGGTCAAGCACAGAATCGGGCATCTGTTGAGACACATGAAGCAGAACCATTCCAAATGAGGGACATGTACATGTCTCTTATAGGTGCACAGTTACAGTCTATCCACAGATGGCAGGTGGCTACTGCAGAAATGATAATTGGAATGTATGATACACCTCCAGCTCACAGGTGGACTATGGAGGAGTTTCATAATGTGGTAGCTTGGCCAGAAGAGCAGGTACAAGGAGGCAGAGCTGAAGCAGCTGAAGCTTCACCTATGGAGATGGAGGACGATGATGCTGAAGCTGATGATGATGATGATGATGCATTTGAGGATGCTGAAGATCAAGAAGAAGAGGAGGATACAGATGACAACTCAGATTGATGAGGAGCTGAGATAGCATTTACTGATGAATGCTATCATAATTAGAGCAGGACTTATGCTTTTATTTGGTTCAGTGTTCTGTACTTACTTATTTTGTTTTTAGAATAGGGTTTGATGTACTCAATTGGAAACCTTTGTCTGTTGTGATGGTTTGCTTATGATTGTGATTGTGTGATAAGTAATGCTTGATGATGGTTTGATATTGATTGATGTTGAGATGTGCACATAATATGCTTATATAGGTGATTCACAAGCATTGTGAATAAATGCATGATGTTATGATTGTGATTATGATGCTAAGCAGGATGTGTATGTGAAATGTGAATGAGCCATTTGTGAGGTTTTGAGCTCCAGATTTTTTGAGATTGAATGCTATTACTTTGAAAGCATGAATGATTTTGCCCAGATTTTCTATGATTGAATCAATTGCTTGTTTGCATCATATGATCAAGGCCATTTGTTGGTAACCCTTTTTATTGGCCAAATTCATGAAGTTAGCCCACTAAAAGAGAGCACTTTGTGTTCTATCCTTTGAACCCTTAGCCTTGAACATGATTTGAAAACCCTTGATGAAAAGCTTTACCTTGAGTTAAGTAGAAAATCTTTCGTGGTATTGATAAATGTTCAAGTTTGGGGTTGTTGAGAAAGTATGAAAAAGAAAAAGGAAAGCATTGAGCTAAGATCTAAATAAGAATGTGAAAAGAAAAAGAAAAGAAAAGAAAAGGCAAAACTCAATGCAAAGGAAAGTTGGGAAAAGTAAGAATGATTGTGTTGATATGCTTCTCTTAACTCAAGGGTTTTGTGATCTAGAAAAACCAATTTTCTTGTTAGCCCAGCCACATTATAAGCCATTGAAAAAGTCCTTGTGATGATGCATGCTTGTGAATTTATTTGATTGTGGTTAAATGAAAGGCAAAGACAATTCATGTGACATTGTGATAGTAGAGTGAATGAGTGATTACCTCTTATACACTTGTGTTTGAGTGAAACACTGTACCTAGTGAGGAAATATTCCATGAGCACATGAACATCCATGCTTAGTTGATTGATCATTCATGAAAAATAGCATTTGTAGGATATTAAGTGACTTTGTGAACACCAAAGCATGTCCACGTCTTGATTGAAATCTTTGTCATAAGTTTGATTGAAGTCTTTACTTATCTTGAAAAGAAGATTTTTGAATGAGTGAACCATTATACAGATTGGTAGAAGATTGAGTTACATCTTGTTTGCTTGAGGACAAGCAAAGTTCTAAGTTTGGGGTTGTGATAACAGTTGAAAAACTGTTATTTTCATGCTTAAAATTGATACTAAAAGCAACCTTTAACACTTAGAAACTAGCTTGAAATCATGCTTTTGGTTATATTTTTAGAAATAAGAGAGCTGGACAGGTTTATGCTTGATTTCAGTGTTTTTATGCAGGTTTTAAGGTGAATTTGGTGAAAGAAGTGAAGAAGGATAGAGATGGAATCAGAAAAGACATCAAAAAGTGCAAAAGGAGAAGCCGCAAGTACCGCTCAGCGGTAGTTTACTGCTGAGCGGCACTAAAAAAGCCACGTTGGATCCGTTGAGGGGTAAAATGGCCGCTGAGGGGAGAAAAACAACTCACGCACTTACCGCTGAGCGGCAGTTTACCGCTGAGCGGCACTTTTATGGGCTTGGGCCTAATGTTTCTGTATTTTTAGAATAGTATATAAGCTTTAGGACGTCCTAGGGTTTGTATCTTTGGCAGAGATGAAGCAAATACTCTTTTTTCCACCCCTTGAAGGAAGATCTTCGATGCTCAGGCTACCTCATCCTCTTTCTAGGGTTTTATCTTTCATTCTTTCATTATTGTTCATCTAGTTTCACCATGAATATGATGAACTAAACCTTGTATTGTTGTTGGGGAATCAATATAGTCTTGTGAAACTCTCATATATGGAATTTGTTTTAACATCTTACTTTTAAGACTTATGCTTTTTTTCATCAATAGTTAGGGTTTTTCCTCTTTGCTTATTGCTTGCTTTGTTTAACTCATTCATTGCCATGATTATTGATTTTGTCGATATGGGAACGTACGGGGAAATCTAGATCCGGGGAAATTCTCCCAATAGCATATTGGTTGCCTTTAAGCTCCTGCACTTCAGAACTAATTATTAGGAATGCTAGGAATTGTATGAACTTGTAATTAAGGATAGGCCTTCTTGCAAGGTGATTTAGAGAGTGGCATTAACAATTGATGAAAAGAATGTTGAATTCCTAAAGTATATGAGAGTGGATAAGATGAAATTGATAACTCCCAACAACATAGTCATCCATATAATTCATTAAAGTGTTTGAATTCTGTCTTTTCCATTGATCAAATTCATGCATACATGTTTATTTACTGTCTTTTGCATATAAAACTACAATCAATTTGTTCTTAAGTCTTAAATAATCAACAAATCACATAACTAAACTAGGCCGTGAGTCCTTTGGGAGAACGATACTTGGTCTTACCGAGTTTTATTACTTGAAAAGATTCGGTCACACTTGCCGATTGTTATACAAGTTTGTGGCGCCGTTTTTCGGTGTTCATAAATTTGTCATCAAGGGTATACTTGATGATTTTATCACTAAATTTCCATTATTTTGTAGGTTATAGTTATGATTTGTAAGAAGAGCAAAAGTATCCAAGAGTTGGAATTCAAGAGGGACAGTCAAAGCAACAAAAAAGGAGCACAAGAGGTCACGTAGGGCGCCTGAGCACCCGTTTGTGTGGTGCAGGGCGCCTGAGTGCCAGCTTTGTACCCAGGGCGCCTGAGCGCCCCAATCAAGGTGCTTGAGCGCCAATTTTGTCCCGTACCACGCTTAGAAAGGTCTAGGAAAAGCACCAGAAGGAAAGAAGCTTGAGGCTTGGATGCCCTTTTTAAGGCTTGAGCGCCGGATGTAGAAGGCTTGGGCATACTCTAAAAGGCTTAAGCATAGGAAGTGTCGTTCACCGCCCGGGCACACCTTTTGGGGGCGCTTAAGCATCGAATGTAGAAGGCTTGGGCAACCTCTACGTGGCTTGAGCGTGGAAGACCACTGCTCGCTGCCTGGGCGTCCTTAGTGGGGCGCTTGTGCGCCGGTAACTTAGGCTTGGGCTTTGTTTCTGTTATGATTCTGTTCTATTTAACGGACCTAAGCATCCTAGGTTTGGTATCTCTGGCTGGAGCAGCACAACACCACACTCTTCTACTCTCTGAAGGCGGATCTGGAGGTGGGAGCTTCCATCCTCTATTTTTAGGGTTTTTCTATCTCATGCTTTTCCATTATTCATTTAGTTTCTCCATGTCTATGGGGAACTAAACTCTATTTTGTTGTTGGGGGATGATGTAACCTTGTGAACTCTCATGTATTTGAATTGATTCTTAATTTCATATGTTTTTCATTAATTGTTAGAGTAATTCATTTGTGCTTATTACATGCTTTGTTTAACTCATTCATCGCATGATTTACGAATTGCATGAGTGCCGGGAGGTTCGTTACGATTTAGGTTCTTGTTGAATTCTCCCAAGAGTAATATTTCTCAAGGATGAGGGTATGAGTCTTGGTCGTCTTAAGCTCTTGATCTTCACATTTAATTACAAGGAATGCTAGGAATTGCATGAACTGGTGATTAAGGACAGACTTCTTTGCTGAGGGATCGAGTTTAACTGATTTAGTGAGTGACGTCGACATTAATGCATAAAGAAGAATTCTTGCATACATAAGAAGGAACTTGGTGAAATCTAACCCCAACAACATACTCATATCATATTAAACAACTTCCGTTATCATTGTGCTCTTT
Organism: Vigna umbellata; assembly: GCF_029865625.1. Classification (NCBI taxonomy): domain Eukaryota; kingdom Viridiplantae; phylum Streptophyta; class Magnoliopsida; order Fabales; family Fabaceae; genus Vigna; species Vigna umbellata. The sequence goes on along the minus strand of NC_142174.1, from coordinate 5,371,982 downwards.
TACTATTGATTAACTTGCATTCATATTTAATTTTATGCCTTTGCATTTGAAACCAACAATCTCCTTTTATTTAATTCTTAATTGATCAAGTTATCTCACAACTATCTAGTGTCGAGAGTCTTGTGGGATACGATTCTTCGTCTTACCATTTTATATTACTTGTGCGATTTGGTACACTTGCCAATCCCTCAACAGCTTGGACCCGTTTTTTGTTATTTTTATGTTTTATTTAAGGACTTGGACGTCCTAGGGATTGTATCTTTTGATGGCTTCAGCACAGAAACACACTTTTTACCACTTTGGGGGTAGATTTAGGGATGTGACAACTCTCCTCTTCTCTTTCTTGAGGGTAGATTTGGGGATGTGACAACTTTCCTTTTCTCTTTCTAGGGTTTTTCTATCTCTTCCAAACTTTCATTCCATTGTTCATCTAGTTTCTCCATGATACTGTAGAACTAAACCTTATTTGTTGTTGGGAAAGAAGTAACCTTTTAAACTCTCATGTATTTTGAATTGATTCTGATTTATTTATGCTTCTTTCAATAATTGTTAGGGTTATTCTTCTTCGCTCTATGCATTGTTATGTTTAACTCATTCATGGCATGATTATTGGTTTTCGTGATATGGACACATACGGGGAAACCTAGATTTGGAGAATTGCTCCCAAAAGCAGTACTGCCTAGACATAGGGATATGAGTTTTGGTTATCTTAAGCTTCTGTACGTATGTAATGCATACTTAATTGCAAGGGAAACAAGACATTGTAAACTAGTAACTAAAGATAGGTTGTCTTCGCCGAGACATCAGGTTTTAAGTAATTTAGAAAGTGATATTAACATTCACAAAGAAGATGAATTCATACATTCATGAGAGGAAACTTGGTGAAATATAAACCCCCAACAACATGGTCATCTCATATTTTCAATATCATCCATTCATCTTTGTGTTTGGCCTCAATTGATCAAATTGCATTCATGTTTATTTTTATTGGATTTGCATTCAAAACTCTTAAATTGTTCTTCAAAAATCTTAATTAGTTGAGTATAACATAATTGTTTAGTGTCGTGAGTCGTTTGGGAAATGATACTTGGTCTTACCATTTTATTATTACTTTATACGATTCGGTACACTTACCAACATCTTAACAAGTTTTTGGCGTTGTTGTTGGGGACTCGTGGTTTAAACTATTCTATTTGTGTGATTCTTAACCGATTAGATTTTATCTTTAATTTCTATCTTTTTATCTTATTATCATGGCATTGTTGTAAATAAATTCATTCGTTACACGTTAAATGGTATCAATAACGGACGTGGATCTCTTCGTTTCAAATATTATGTCAACCTTGTAACTAGATTTGAAATTTAAATTCTCTTGAAGTTGTTTCCACCATAAGAAATCCGATGACGTACATTAGATCGTGTAATTATGCTTAGTGTGTGAACGTCGAATCCCGGCCGAATTCGATGTTCAAACATCATTCAGTGAAAAAGTAAAAATATCTCTGGTGCTTCTGACGAAAAAAACGTATTGTGTATTCAGTAATCAAATTCATGTTAACTTTTATCTTGTGTTTTCCTTCTTTTCCTTTACTAAACAAAGACATTTCTTTGTTAACCATAAAGGCATAGGAAGGAAAAAGTTAACACTTATGAATTTCAAGTAGACCCTTTCAAAACCTATCCTACATTACTTCCTGGTTTTGGTTATGATGTCTTCCATCATCTTTGGTCTTCATTTTAGATGTTGTGTTTTGTAAAAGGATCTTTTTGAAATCCTCTAAGATATAAGACGTTAGTGATCCCAAAAAGAAGACGTCAATCACCAGGCCTTTTCGTCGAATTGACTCAATATTCGACGTGAACTTTATAAATTTAACTTGTCTTGGAGTTGTTTCCACCATAAGAAATCAAATAGCTCTGAAATCTAATGGTAGAAGACAACTCCAAGAAAATTTAAAAAACGATTCATACATTGTTGAATGTTGAAGTTGAACATCTTCTTTATATAATTATTTTAAATCATAAAATTGTTTCAGCAATAAACGTATTGTGAACCATTTTTCTTTTTCCTAAGTGCTTCCCTTTCAGTAAGATAACTTAATCATTTATGTACTATAAAAAGCATTTTGTTGACTTGAATTTCAAAGGCCACCTTCATATGAACTGAGACCTGAACGCGACACTTTGAAATTCAAGTGAGCAAATTGCAATTTGGGGAACAGAAATGCTTCGAAATCTAAGGAAAAGAAAACACAAAGGATGAAATGATGACGTCAGACTGTCTAAGAAACAGACGCACTATATATCACGAATAATGCTTAGTAACTGCCACAATCCATCATCTGTAGCCACATCACAGCCCAGTCGCAGTTTACGTTTAAACATCATTAAGTGGAAAGAAATACATCTCTTTTGATTCAGATAAGAACTAATTGATGTCGAGCCCTCAACAAAAGACGTGAAAAACATCATTGGAAACAACACACCATTAATGTCCCACTACTCCACAGAGTCGGACGTGCTATTGAATGATTAAAAATTAAAAAGAAAAAATTATTAAAAATTAGATGAAGTTGGTGATTTATGAATTAGGGAACAACAGATCCTCTTGATGATGACGATGGAGAAGCCATTTCTGAATAGAATTCTAGGAATGTCTTTCACAATCTTGACTTCTTAACTTCATAACTTCTCAGCTTAAAAAATACATGATGGAGACTAATCCCAGCTGGAATCATGCAGGCAAAAGCTCCAGACCAAAAGAAATCAGCAGTGCAAGAAGGTGCAGCGGAATGATGAAAACAGTGAAATGTTTGAAATGTTTTAATGGAGGAGAGGTGTATGGGTGAAGCCTCACAGCTCAAAGGGCCTTCCTACAGAATAAGGAAGCTTGAGGAAGGGAGAAGAAGTAGTAAATCAGAGGTGACTTAAGGGCACAAAAGTTGGAAAACAAATTCTGCAGCATATCATTAAGCTCAAAAGTCCTTTACATGGTGAAAGAGGTCTCTTATTTATAGGGAAATAAGAACCTCAGATCTGAAATGAAATTCAAAATGAAATGACAATTAAATTGAAATGAATGGCGCCAATTTTGGTTTGGGCAGCAGCTCACATAGCTCATGTGAAATCTTGGGCAGCAAGTTGGAAAGCGCCAAATTCTATTTTGGTGGTTTTGGCCAGCAGCACACATGTAAAACACCTTTGTTTGATAGCTTGGGCAGGAAGCTTTTCCCCCAAGTCTTTATGTTGGTAGCTGCTTTTTATTAATCCTACAAAGCAAGGAAAAATGTGCTTTTAATTATGGGAAAAAGAATCAATGTAAATTACCTTCCATAAAAGCAAAATGGTAGGTGATCCTTCTTCCTCTTGAATCCTCTTTGCCATGGCTCTAGTAAGAGGTCCAATGTACGTCTTAGATGGTCTTCCATCAATACAAAGGAGACGTCGAATTATAGAGGGCATCGACGTACTAATTGTTAGCTAGAAGACAAAGAGTTAGAAAAAGATGTCAAATTTTAGGGATATTCAACGTTTTCTTCTTGGCTAATACTACCTGGAAGATGTTTACGTGATCGTCTAACTACTACAAATTTATTTTTCGTTCATGCCATAAAAACCTGGATACCCACTAGTGCAGAAAAGGCTATAGACGTCCGTTCTTTTGCCCTTTTGACGTCTGATCTTCCCCCGACGTCTATGCGGGTGACGTTACTCAGACGTCGGGGGCTTCAAACTGGACATCTATATAAACGTCCATTGTGTCAGGCCGACGTCTATATAGACGTCCGGTGTACACCCTCGGACGTCCGTATAGACGTCCCGTGTGCCAGTACGGACGTCTATATAAACGTCCGCCCTGAAACACCGGACGTCTATATAGACGTCCGTTCCCTCCCCCCGGACGTCCAGTTGCCTGAATTGTCTGTGGTAGGGGCTGGGGGTTGGATGTCCGTGTGTGCATTGCCAGACGTCCGGAGACGTCGGTTAGTGCACTGCCGGGTGCACCAACCGACGTCTACTGGGCGTTTTTTTTTTTAAATTATTTTATTTTTGCATTAAAACCACACCTAAAAAGCAGAAAATTGTCCCAGAACAATTTTTCAATAATATAAATATATGTTTCATATGAACAAAGTTCTACTTAATGTGGAGTTGAATCCACTAACAAAACTATCAACATGAAATTTAAACTAAAACTAAGTAATGTTCAACAAGAAATAAAACTATTCCTAACTCCATCTTTGCAGAAGATAAGCGGTCAACTCCTGCCTTATCTGTTTAATTGTGTCCTCTGAAATAGGCGATGTACTCTTGAAGAGCTGCAAAATTCAAGAAAGATTCATTATGGTTTCATATATGTTGAAGATGAATTTTATTTATAATGTATTGAAGGTATACATCATTACCTCATTCCAGTCATCTGTAATGACAACTCGAATGATGGTCTTAATGCAACACATGACATAGAAGCCACATTCCCATGAATCTAGCTGCTGGTTACACTAAAATCACAAACTAAATAGTTAAGAATTTTGATCATTCAATAACACAGAAAATGAATTAGAAACTATAAATGACTTACAACCTTTGGATACAAAATTTGAACCAGTTGACCACGAGATTTACCAATAACTCTGTACAGATTGAAAACACAAAGTATAATTAATATGACTATATTTATCATAAAAGTTGAAGGTGAACATCAAATTCAAAGTCATTTTTGGAGAAACACTTACCCTTGAAGCATGGTTCTCAAGTCATTTTTCATCTTCCTGTGCAACGAACAAAACCATATAATTTTACATTGTTTGGAAATGATGACCATCAGCTGCCAGTGCGACCTATCACGAAGGACAAATAGTTATTCAACTAATTAAGGAAACTATAATAATGAACTGACCACATATAACAACACCTACCCCTCAATGTATGGCACAAGGTATACGTCTCTTTTTGACTCATCCATCCATGTTTGCAAATAATGTTGTCTGTTTTGAAGTGTGTTACCAGACGGTTGAATGGTCTGAGGTTCAACAAATTCGTACATGGAAGACCGACCTTGGTCTACAACGATTGTGTCCATGTACCTAAAACAACAAAGTTAAGTTGTTAGAAACTATAACAATGTAAATAAAAGTAATATGAAAGACCAAATTGACTATCTTACATGCATCACAGCTGAATGATGGAAATATTCAACATCCTGTCTCCCCCAATCACCTCCAATGCATCAGAGAATGTGATATAAACTGGCACATGTGGGGGAAGACCAAATACTTTGAAATCCCAGTATAGTTGTAATGATGCTTTCTTCAATCTAGGTAATTTTGTCATTAGCTTTGATAGAGGATCATCCTCCGCTTCAGCCATCTCATCATCTTCATGTATGACTGTATCATCAATTAGTTGCTTCTGAGGACGTGTGAACTGAAGATAAGAATTTACGTCAAAGCGTTATCAACAATTATTTGAAGAATAAACATAGAAATACTAAGGAAAAAGACATTATACATGTGGAGTAGCGATGTGGGACATGATCAATGCTCTGGGCCATGCAATAAATGATCCTATGGCCTCCCCCACAAAGTTAATTTCTGGAGTGGGTACAGGCACCTAAGCCTAGGGATCCCGAACCTCGTCAACGGTCACACGCACGTGCTGGGGTAATATGGGAACACCATGAATAGTCTGCCCTCCCTCAAGCACTTGTCCGACAGCCACAATGCGTGGGGGATCCCCATCAACCAACAGCTCATACTGACCGCTATACTGAGTGGGGTCTACAGCTGAGCATGATCCTCTAGTGCTTACACGAGGTGGTGTGGGAGTTTCATCGGCCCCCATGTTGCCTTGCGTCATGGAATGCAGCTTTTCTTCAAGCGCTCTTTGTATTTCTTTTTGTTCTTGTAGCTACTCCATGAATCGTTGCTCCATTGATCTCATGCTTTGGTTGAGTCTTTCCTCCCACTAAAGATCCATCTGCCTCAGTGTCTCCTGACTCATTGATTGGGGGGTTTTCTGTGTAGGGCCAAAGTAGTCACGAAGACCAATCGCCCCGGGAACTCCACGTACACGTCCTGGGTGCTCGGGCCTTCCAATGGTTGTTGTTAGAAGGTCGTCCCTACCTTGGCCAACAAATGTGACCTGAGTCTGCTGCTCAACCAACTCATCATGCATATAAAAAAACCAAGTTACTTAGAAGACATGCTGTTATAGATACACAATCACAGAACTACTTATATTTTGAACTTAGAATTCTTTGTGAGATCAAGGCAGCTGAGGAAGATGTCATGTTCCCATCAGATTTAGTCCGAGCAGCCTTCCACAGCTCGAACCTAGCAGGTGCAGGTGCTAGGTCCGACGACTCAAGTCCCAAGGCATCCGCTCTAGACTTTCTCAGTTTCTTCTCCAATTTTGCATATCCACCTCGTGATAATAGGTGGGGTGCATCGTTTAGCCTTTGTCTTTCTTGGGCGGCTAACCTTTTATCCTGTGAAACCATGTATATCAATAAGTGTAAAATCATAAAAACTCAATGAAAGACGATGTTAAGAAACATACCTTCCATTCCTCAGACTCTCTAGATGCACGGAACTGCATCCAATCCTCCTCTGTGAATGTATATTGCTGACAGGGATTTTCATGTTGCCTGTCTCCAAAGACATACAGTCGTGTCATCCTTGTCTTGAAATCCCTCCATCTTATCGCTATATGCGATAACACTTTCTTTCTAATTTGCATTGTGTTTGGAATGTCAAAATGTTGCTGTTTAAAACAAAAAACTTGTTATTCCAAAATAAAACATAAAAGATAAGTATGTCACAAATTGCATGAAGTATAAACATACCTGAATATCTTGCCATAAGAGGTTCTTGTCAACCTCTAGGATGTCATCCCAACATGCATGAAGGATAGAGACATGACTTTTTGCTAACTTACCCAGATAACTCCTAAACCTATCACCATTTGGCCCTAATGGATGACCTGATCTGGGGTCGATGTCAACATGCCTCCTCTGACCATCCACGCGTCCGGACATCACATCTGCCACTGGAGTGATGCCTCGTCCACGTCTGCTCTTTCCCGATCCTGAGTCTGAGGCCGACATACCTGTAAAATTAAACAACGTTAGTAATAATTCAATTATGATAAACATACATATAAAGTCAATAAAAGTGAAAATATCAACCTATTAATTAATCGTTTTTTCCCAAATGCCTTTGTTGTGATCACTACGAATTGCCAGCATGACATCGACAACGTCATCAACTGGGTCTTCAGTGGGTCTACATGCAACAGATGTTGTCTCAAGTATATCAAGAGAATCATCATCATCATGTCCATGCATTTTTTTCCTTCTAAAACCACTGACCATTTGTTATTCGATGGATCATTTACGTAGAATATTTGTCTTGCTTAACTAGCCATGATAAATGGTTCATCAGTGTAATTCATCTTGTTCAAGTCTACCAATGTGAAACCAAGGTCATCTGTCATGACACTAGAATTTATATCAACCCATTTACACTTGAAAACTGGGACTCTAAAAGTGACGTAATCAACTTCCCATATTTCTTGTATTATTCCAAAATAATTGATGGATGCTGTGATTGGATTTTAATCTTTAGAACTAGCAAAGTGCACAGCCTCAGCTTGTAGTGTGACGCCACTATTTTGAACTCTGCTTTTGTCATCTTCTACCTTTGTCTGAAAAGAAATATTGTTTATATAGTACCCACCATATGTAATCACATCTGTGTTCGGCCCACGAGATAACCTCAATAAAGTTTCAAAAACATGTGGAGTTGCATAAATCTTTTTCTTAAACCACATCAAGAAGGTTTTCACATGTTCATTAAGATGCCATTTTTCACTCATTTTTGGGTTTGCTGCCTTTATTTCATTAACGTGGTCAGAAATGTAAGGAATCACATCAACAGTGTTGTTTAAGACGTACAAATGAGCTTGGTCAAGTTCTTTTCTGCTAACACTTTGAATTCTCACACCTCGAACACCCTTACCTTCACATTTTCCTTCATGTCTAATATTGGGAAGACCGACGGGTTCACAAGATGGCATATAACTTGAAGAAAATTCAATGGCTTCTTCTGCAACGTATCGCTCTATGATTGAAGCTTCTGGTCTATACTGATTCTTGACATATCCCTTTAAGATCTTCATGTATCTTTCAACTGGGTACATCCACCTTAAGAAGACCGGCCCACATAGTCGAATTTCTCTGACCAGATGAACAATCAAATGTACCATGATGTCAAAAAAGGAAGGTGGAAAATACATCTCCAATTGACATAGTAGTCTTATTCCCTCATTTTCCAATTCATCTAAACCTCGAGGGTCAACGACTTTCTTGTAAATGGCATTAAAGAAAAAACTCAAACGTGTCAGAATACCCCTAACAGAATGAGGTAATATGCCTTGAATAACAATAGGTAACAATTGTTGCATCAATACATGACAATCGTGAGACTTTAAACCAACTAGCTTTAAGTCTTGCATAGACACAAGGTTACTAATATTTGAAGAATAACCTTGCAGAACCTTCACACTTCTTAAACAGTTACAAAAACTTTGTTTTTCTTTTTTGGAAAGTGTGTGACAGGCTGGGGGCAGATAGGTGCGTCTTCCTATTATCTGTGGATGTAACTCAGATTGGATTCCCATGTCAGCCAAATCTTGTCTTGCTTTTATTCCGTCTTTGGTCTTCCCTTTGACGTTTAATAAAATTCCAATGACACTATCACAAACATTTTTTTCAACGTGCATCACATCAATACAACGTCTAACATCAAGTTCACACCAATATGGAAGCTTAAAAAATATCGATTGTTTCTTCCAAATGTTCTTTGCAGAGGTACTTTTATGATGTTTTCCAAACCAATGTCAATGTTTTTGACTTCATTGTACACCTCTTCACCATTTCGGGGTCTGCACACAACCTCATCCTCAACACTTCCATTAAATGCTTTTTTCAATCTACGATAAGGATGATTACGAGGAAGAAATTTTCGATGTCTTGTATATGTCGTCTTCTGGCCATGCTTCAACTGAAGGTAACTAGTGTTTTCTTCACATATGGGACATGCAAAATGATCTTTAACACTATAACCGCTCAAGTTTCCATATGTTGGGAAATCATTTATAGTGCAAAACAACATTGCACACAAACGGAACTGTTCCTGAACATGTGAATCAAACACGTCGACCCCTTCTTCCCACAATTCCAAATCATCAATTAAAGGTGCAAAGTAAACATCAATGTCATTTCCAGGTTGTCTAGGACCCGATATCATCATGGACAACATCACATATTTTCTCTTCATGCACAACAAAGGAGAAAGATTGTAAATCATCAACATAACTGGCCACGAACTGTGTTTGCTACTTAAGTTTCCATAAGGATTCATACCATCAGTTGCAAGTGCAAGCCTTAAGTTTCTTGGATCTGCACCAAATTCAGGGAATTTGTCATCAATCTTTTTCCATTGTGGAGAATCAGTAGGGTGTCGAAGAAGATAATCGCATTTTCTTTCGTCAGAGTGCCATTTAAGGTTTTTTGCATCTTCTTTAAGAGAGAACATACGTTTGAACCTAGGTATTATAGGCAAATACCACATCACCTTAGCAGGTGCACCATCATTACCTTCATTACTAGTGACTCTATCATATTTCTTTTTAAAACGGGATAAACCACATGTTGGACAATACTTTAACGAAGCAAACTCCTTTGTGTACAAAACATAATGATTAGGACAAACATGTATCTTTTGATATTCAAGACCCATTGGACATAAAAAATTTTTGGCCTCGTAATTACGAATAGGTAGAGTATTATTTTCTGGAAGCATCTCCTTCAACAACTCCAACAACTCGGTGAAACTTTTATCGGTCCATCCATTCCTCGCTTTTAAACTAAACAACTTTAAAGTTGAAGACAGACGTGTAAAGTTCGAGCATCCTGGGAACAACGGTTGCTCTGAATCATTAATAAGAGAATCATACAAATTAGCCCTTCCAAAATTATCTTCATCGACATCACGTATCATGTCCTCTAAATGGTCACTCATCCATTCTTCCACATAATCCGTTCCTCGTGACGTGGTAGGCTGGTCTAGTACTTCTCCATGCCAAGTCCAAACGGTATAAGTCCTCGTTATGCCATACATGAATAGATGGTCACGCAGATTGCCTAAGTCTTGCCGCATTTGATTAAGACAACGAACACAAGGACAAAAATATGTCCCGTTGACAGACTTAGCATTTTATTCAACGTATTGCAAGAACTTCGAAACACCCTTATCATATTCTTCACTGATGCGACGTTCGTTCATCCAGCTTCGATCCATACTATGTTCGTAAAATCATCAGTTCAAGTTTTTTAACTCTCACAAGCTTAGGCCCTACCCATTCAAAAAAATTAATTTTCATAATTTTCTCAGACACGTGCATTGAAGTCTACATCATAAAATTGATAAGATTTCGGCAGCATTTCGCATTGGTCTCCGAAATACACGAAATGAGAGTAGTCAACGATGACCACAATCAATTATGCATTCGGAGAACAACACAAATATTGAACCGAAAATTTATCAATCTTATCCATAAACTCCGATTCACATGTTATTGCAAATTATGAAAATTAATTTTCTCAAACTGTCCAATCGGACAATTCAAAATTTAACACAAACGATTAAAAGATTAATCGTTTGTGTTAAATTTCAAACGGGAACTAAGGGTCACTCAATGATTTGATACTTCTAATAACACAACTAATACATGCATATTCAAAAGCCAATAACACATGCACACTTTAGAGTAAAAAACATGCATACACAAAACCCAATTACATGCATACAAAAATTTATCAACCAACAAGCTAACCTGAAAAGTAGATTCGAAATGAAAGGGAGGGAAATCGAGGAGGGAATGGCCTAAAACATAGCCCAAAACAGTCAAAAGTAGCCGTCTGATGAGAGGGTCGCACCTCTCACAAAAGTTGTGCATAAAATTAATGCAGTATAAGCTAGGAAGTGACTCCTAGGTCGTCTCTCAAGGACCAAATTTGGTTCAAGTCTCAGGTCAAACACGCAGGGGGGGTTTGATGGTTTGGTTGCGAATAAATAAAAAAGCGTTTTAAATAAAATTCAAAATAGTAAAACTAGATTAAGACAGTAAAAACGAAACTGATACATTAAAATGAAATTGTAGCAACTTGAAATAGTAAAATCAATCCGAAACATCTAAAATACAGAAAATGAGTTCAAAATATGATATAAAATATTTTAAAGCAAAGGAAATGAAAGAAAATAAAACTTATGACCCATTCATCTACCAAAAGAAATTAAACATTGCAAATGCTTATAAAGAACTACCTCCTTAACCGTGTCACCACATCTCCAACGTATCCTACTTCTTTTCCCAAATAAAAATTCCACACCTCTGCACCATCTTCCTTCAATGATTAACTAAAGAGAATAAAACTTTCTAGCCTCTTGAAAGTACTCCATCACCGTGCACACTATGGTCCACATTCACGTGAATCACTCTTCTACCTAATCTACTTCTTCATTGCATAAATTAAAAGCCATTCTCTTTTCTTCCAGCATGGCCCCTACAATGTGGCAGCAACAGCTCCTACCTACTCCCATCACCTCTTCATCAAACCGTGACCTCCTGGAGCTTCATCAACCAAACATCAATTTAAAATTCCCATTGCACGTAAGCAGCCCCCTTTTCCATGTGTTTCCTTCTTTTTCATTTAATAAAAATGCTCAAAGAAAAACCAAAGTCACGGCTGGACAAATCCTCCTTACTAAATGAAAAGGCTTTTAATTGTGCTCTACCATTCTCGTACACACCATTCTCTCCCAGTTAGAAAAGAAATGAGCTTCTGCTCTTCTTCCAGCGCAACACGCCTACACCAACCCGTGCCAGCTCCTACTTGCATCACCGTGCTACTCTTCTAGCACAACACACCTCCATTTCATTCTTCTTGCATCCAATCCCCATGCACAGCTCAACACGCGTTCCAGCGTTCTACACACACCATGCCATTCTTTGAATCTCGTGCTTCACGCTCAGCTACTCATCCCCGTGCACTCCCCTACGGCTGGCTCCTAGCACCTCTAGCACCGTTTGCTTCCAGCAGTGACATCATTTAACTCTCAACGCTGCTTGCAGCCGTGGCAGTAGTGTGCTTCATCCACCAACCAAACCGTACAGCAACTCTCGCACAAAGAAAGTAGAATTCTACTCACCAGCCAAGATGAAAATGATTCACCGAATGCACTTCACAAGTCCTGGAATCAGCGCATCCTCTTCCAAAATAAAGCCCACCATACAGTTTAATAATGAAGCACTACTGGACCTAAACTTCACTCCAGTTCATGAGCCAAAATGAAATTAAATGGCAAACTGAAAACGAAACTCATGCACAAGTCAAAGCAAGAAAATTAAATTTCATAAAAGCTTTCTTCGCAACAGTGTTTTCAGCCAAAGAAAAATTCCCCCAAAACCAAAACCCGAGAGAAATAAAAATTTCCAAAATGTGTGGCGGCTGGCACCCTCTACGGACGTGTGTCCTCCCTTTAATAGGGATGGAGTCCACACAATAAAACCCTAGGTCCAAGTCACTAACTTCTAATTTTTGGGTCTACTCTAATTTACCAAAAATTGACCCAAAATATAAGAGTTGATACAGAAATTCTAAACTACTGAATTACAATTTAATTAATTCTAAAATGTCTGTGTGGAGAGTCTTGAATTTATTTGGCATTCTTCCTGATGTCCCAAAATGTATTTCCGAAATTTTCCTGCACTTCAAAAATGCACTTAATCAGCTCAGAAAATCCAAATTAGCACAATTACAAATTTCCGACCAAATTAAGCAGAATTCGGAAAACGGGGAAATAACAAACAATTAAACACAATTCCCTGGTTTATTTAAGTGCAATAAACTAAATATAATTCAAGAAATAACGACTCATCAAAATAGACCACACTTAGTCTTTTGCACTCCTGGGCAAAACCAAAACGAAAACCAGGGAACACTCAAACATCAAGGAGCTGATACAGACTCAACATACAGACAACAAAGACTCCAAAACAGAAACACAGTTGCACAATTCTCACAAAATCTGGACGGTAAAAGGTATAGGCAGAATCCCACACAGAGTCAATGAAAGCAAATACTCAAAGAATCATCCAAACAGTTCAGTACAAGGAAAACATTCACTCAGTTCAAGAGATGAATCAAAAGCAACAGAGCCTCACAGATGCACACAATCAGTGTTTCTCTCAAGTGTTTAAGGTAAATCAATGTCACTCAATGCACTCAAGAAAGCAATCACAAATAGACTTGGCAAGCCTCTAATATCAACACTTAAACACATACGCATGTTCAAATCAAAAGGTCTTTTCATGGTTGTAATGGGGCCAAGGACAAGGGAGGATATATCTGGATAAGAAGCTACAAACCATAAGGAACAGAGGAGCAATGGGGAACAAGTGTAAACACATTCAAACACACCCACAACCTCTAATTCCATCCTCTTCTTGACTCCATTATTCACAATTATTCACATTTTTTTTTCTTCACTATTTTTCTGCTCTCTTTTTTTTTTCCATCCTGTCTCTTTTCTTTTCTCTCTTTTCAAAAAAAAATTGTAAAAGACAAGATACACATATATTTACCAAAACAAAACAAGAGAGGAACCAACTAGCCAACCCATCAGAAACCCCCAAGAGACCACACTTGTTCCCAAAACACTTCCAAAGCTCCAAAATTCCCTAAGGTTAAGGTAATCATTGTTTTTCACTGAGGGCTAGTGTATGAGCTTCAAAACAAGGAAATGGTGGAAAGTATAGGCTCAAAATGGGTTATCAAAGAATTAAAACAAGGTAAGCTTATTTGGCTAGAGAGGCTCAAGAACAAAATTGCCTTTATCACTTCCAAACATGCATATCAATCAAGAACTATCAACAAGAGTCAAGCCAAGGCATATGTGCAAGCAATCAAGAGACATATCACACACAAGAAAGAACATAAAGTGGCTCAAATTCTCACACAGAGCATTTGTGTCACAATCAATTCAACTCTCAAACATCATGATCATCTTCCAAGCAAAGAAAAGCAAGGAATCCACATCTCAAAGTATCAATGAAGTGAAGGAAAACTGACAACCTAACCACAATCCAGAATTTATGAAAAGCATGCAAAATTGTACACAAGACACAACAAACTACATAAAAACTGAAACATGAACAAAGAAACAACCTCCCCTAATAGACCACACTTAAACGACACAATGTCCTCAGTGTGTCACAATCAGTAGATCAAACAATCAGAACAATCATCAGATATCGACAAAGTGCAATAAAAGTGAGGAGGGAAGGAGAAAAGAAACTCCCTGAGTCAGATGGGAGGATAGGTGGGGTGGACCAAAGACGTCTCCTCCACCACTACATCCATTAAAGAAGGGTTGCTGAGGAAAGGCTTCAGTCTATGCCCGTTCACCTTGAAGCTTTTAGCTGTAGATGGACCTTGGATCTCTAATGCACCATAAGGATAAACATTAGTCACAACAAAAGGTCCAGTCCATTTTGATCTCAACTTACCACCCATGAGGCCGAGTCTAGAGTTATACAACAAAACCTGTTGGCCAACCTCGAAGTCCTTTCTAACAATAGAACTATCATGGAACTTCCTTGTCCTTTCCTTGTAGAACTTCGAGTTCTCATATGCCTCCAATCGGATCTCATCCAATTCATTCAATTGCAACTTTCTTTCCTCTCTAGCTTGGTCCATGGAGAAGTTGCAAATCTTCACAGCCCAATATGCCCGATGCTCAATCTCGACCGGTAGGTGACATGCTTTTCCGAAGACAACCCGGTAGGGGGACATCCCTATCGGTGCTTTGTAAGCTGTCCTGTGAGCCCAAAGAGTATCGTCCAACCTATTGCTCCAATCTTTCCTGTTGGGCTGGACAATCTTCTCCAAAATCCTCTTAATCTCCCTGTTGGAGATCTCAGCCTGCCCATTTGTTTGGGGGTGGTAAGGTGTAGAAACTCTGTGCGTCACCCCATATTTCTTGAGCAAAGCTTGCATGGATCTGTTGCAAAAATGGGTTCCTTGATCACTAACAATTGCTCTAGGCACTCCAAACCTGCAAAAGAGGTGAGATCTAACAAAATCTACAACAACTCGAGCATCATTAGTCCTGGTGGCTCTAGCTTCCACCCATTTTGAAACATAATCCACAGCAAGGAGAATATAACAGAAACCAAAAGAAACAGGAAAAGGACCCATGAAATCTATACCCCATACATCAAACACCTCACAGAACAACATAGGTTGTTGAGGCATCTCTTGTCTCTGTGAAATTGATCCTCCTGCTCTTTGACAAGGTTCACAAGTGCTGCAAATCTTCTCCGCATCTTTGAAGATGGAAGGCCAATAGAAACCACAGTCAAGCACCCTGCGAGCTGTTCTCTGTATCCCCAGATGACCACCAGGTGAGGAGGCATGACAAAACTGCAGGACCGAGTAAATCTCATGGTCCGGAATGCATCTCCTAGTAACCTGGTCACTGCACAACTTCCACAGATATGGATCATCCCAAACATAATACTTAGCATCACTCTTAATTTTAGCAATCTGAGCACGTGATGCTAAGGGAGGAAAAACAGAAGCAACCAAATAATTTACAATGTGTGAAAACCAAGGAGTGGGGTGAGAGTAAGAAATCATCAACAAACTCTCGTCAGGAAAGGTATCCTGTATGGGCAACACATCAGCTTCATTCCCAGCTTTTTCAATCCGGCTTAGGTGGTCTGCAACCAAATTTCGTGCTCCACTCCGGTCTTCAATTTGCATGTCAAACTCCTAGAGCAGTAGCATCCACCTGATCAATCTAGGCTTTGACTCCGCCTTTTTCAACAGAAACTTTAGAGCTACATGGTCAGTATACACAATAACAGGTGATCCAAGCAAATATGACCTAAACTTATCAAGGGCAAAAACAATTGCCAACAACTCTTTTTCAGTGGTGGTATAATTTGCCTGGGCAACATCCAAAGTGCGTGAAGCATAGTAGATCACTCTCGGCAGCTTGTTGATAACAGTTGAAAAACTGTTATTTTCATGCTTAAAAGTGATACTAAAAGCAACCTTTAGACTTAGAAACTAGCTTGAAATCATGCATTTTGTTTATATTTTCAGAAATAAGAGAGCTGGACAGGTTTATGCTTGATTTGAGTGTTTTTGTGCAGGTTTTGAGGTGAATTTGGTGAAAGAAGTGAAGAATGAGAGAGAGGACATTAGAAAAGACAAGAAAGAGTGCAAAAAGAGAAGTCGAAGGCACCGCTCAGCGGCAAACTACCGCTGAGCGGCACTCAAGAGGTGGCGTTGGAACCGCTGAGGGGCAAATGGCCGCTGAGGGGAAGAAAGAAGACGCGTAACCACCGCTGAGCGGTAAATGGCGCTGAGCGGCACTTTTTGGGCTTGGACTTTTGTAATCTTTTGTAACTCTAGATTAGTATATAAGGGCTTGCACGTCCTATAGTTAGGTATCTTTGGCAGAAACGAGGCAAACACTCTCTCTTTCACCCCTTTGAAGGAGGATCTTGGATGCTCAGGCTACCTCTTCACCTTTATTGGGTTTATTCTTTCATACTTTCATTGTAATTCATCTAGGTTCACCATGAATATGGTGAACTAAACCTTGTATGTTTGTTGGGGAATCAAAGTAATCTCTTGAAGCTCTCATATATGGATTTGTTGAGTACATCTTTGAATTAAGACATATGCTTTCTTTCATCATTAGTTAGGGTTTTTCCTCTTTGCTCAATGCTTGCATTGTTTAACTCATTCTAATGCATGATTATTGGTTTTGTTGATACGGACACGTACGGGGAAATCTAGATCCGGGGAATTTCTCCCAATATTATACTGACAATATTATATTGGTTGCCTTTAAGCTCCTGCACTCATGAACTAATCATTAGGAATGCTAGGAATTGTATGAACTATTTGATTAGGGAGAAGCCATCTAGAATGGTACATTAGAGAGTGGCATTAACAATGATGATTTGAATGTTGAATTCCTAAAATATATGAGAGTGGATGAGATGAAATTGACCCCCAACAACATATTCATTCATATATTTCCTTGAAAGTGTTTATCTTTTGTCTTTGTCATTGATCAATTCATGCATACATATTTAATTTTCGTCTTTGCATATTAAACTTCAATTATTGTGTTCTTAAGTCTTAGCTAATCAACAAATCACATAACTAAACTAGGCCGTGAGTCCTTTGGGAGAACGATACTTGGTCTTACCAAGTTTATTACTTGAAACGATTCGGTCATACTTGCCGATTGTGAAACAAGTTTGTGACATCATATTTTGGTGCTTACAAAATTGTCCATCAAGTTTTTGGCGCCGTTGCCGGGGACTCGTGGTTTAACTGGTTAATTTGTGTGATTATTGATTACCTTTGACTTTAATTTTGAATTTCTGTTTTTATTTTTTCTGTTTTTATTTTTTTATCTTTTTAGATTTGATTTTTATCTTTTAGGTTAGATTTTATTTTTATCTTTTTAGATTAGATTTTATTTTAATTTCGAATTTTTATTTTTCTGTTTTCTGTTTTTCTGTTTTCTGTTTTTTATTTTTCGGTTTTTATTTGATTTTATTTTATCTTTTTAGATTAGATTTTATTTTATTTTATTAGATTTTATTTTTTTTTATCTTTTTAGGTTAGATTTTATTTTATTCTTATTCTATCTTTTAGGTTAGGTTAGATTTTATTTTATTTTATCTTTTAGATTAGATTTTATTTTTTAGATTAGGTTTTATTCTATTTTATTTGATTCTATCTTCTAAATCTTTTATCTTCTTATATCTTTTCAATCTTTATTTTCTTCTATATCTTTTTGTGCTAACAAATCTGTTCTAGGGTTTTGTTTTCTTGTGCATGCAGAAGGCAATTCGAACTAGAAGTAAGAAAACAACAGAACCACTACTTGAAGGGCTAGACGAGAGTAGAAGGAGGAGAAGAATCAGAACGTCCAGAGAACTTTTCCCTTCTCCTGAAACTCTCCTACAATCATCACCACAAGGTTCTGTTCATAGCACAGGGAGTATGGAGAACAATAATAATGCTAGAAGAACTCTTGCAGATTACACTAATCTTGCTGGACCTCAGCACTTCAATAGCATAGCTCGGCCTAGAGTCAATGCAGCCAACATGGAGGTCAAACCAGCATTAATTCAACTGGTAAAGAGTAATCAATTTAATGGGTTATCACATGAAAGCCCATATGGGCACCTTACAACATTTAATGAGATCTGTAACACGGTCAAGATTAATGGGGTGCCAGACGAAGCTATCAAACTTAGCTTGTTTCCTTTCTCATTGGGAGGCAATGCTGAGCTTTGGTTGAACTCTTTTCCAGAAGAAAGTTTCACGGAATGGGAAGCAGTGGTTGCAAAGTTTTTGAATAAATACTTCCCACAATCTAAAGTGACTAAGGGAAAGCAAGAGATATCTTCATTCAAGCAGGGCATGGAAGAATCACTTGGACATGCATGGGATAGGTATAAAAGCTTGTTACGTAAAACTCCCACGCATGGCTTTGAAGATCAAGAAGTAGTCCTAACTTTCCTTGGAGGGCTTGGTTCACAAACCAAGATGATGCTAGATGCCTCAGCTGGAGGCAATATCAAATGGAAGACTCCAGAGGAAGCAACTGAAATCATTGAAAATATGGCTACAAGTGATAATGAGCTGCACAATGAAAGAGGAGCTCCTATGCCACAGAAAGGGGTTCTACAATTACAAACGCATGATGCTCTGCTAGCACAGAATAAAATTCTAACTCAACAGCTAGAGACTCTGACAAAAACTTTGGCTCAATTACCTAAAGAGTTGAAGTCTGCTGCCCAGATACAAACCCAGTTGTGCGAACTATGTGGAGGTGATCACATAAATGGCCAGTGTGCTTTTCCAGTGGAGGCCTTGGAGGATGTTAACTTCATGGCTAATCAGTTTCCATACCGTCAAGGGAATTATAATCAAGGTTGGAAACCACATCCAAGCAGTGGCCAAGGACAAACTGGGCAGGCTAATCAGTATAATAAGCAGCAGCAGCAACCAACCTTGTGGCAACAATTATCTATGCTTAATGACAGATCAACAAAGTTGGAAGAAACTCTTCAGCAATTCATCCAGAAAACTGAATCTTCTCAAAAGAGCACTGAAGCTGCTATAAAGAATCTGGAGATTCAAATGGGTCAGATCACCAAGCAATTGGAAGAAAGACCCAACAGAAACTTTGGGGCTAATACTGAGGTTAACCCCAGAGAAGAGTGCAAAGTGGTCAAGAGTGTAAATGAAGAGATCATTGAGTTGGAAGAAGATGAAACAGAAGAGAGAAGAGAAGAAGAAAGAAAGGACACTTTTCCTTTTCTAACAAATCAGGAGAAACCAATGGATTTCACAGATTTATTCAAAATGGTTGATAATGAAGCTCCTTGGGAACAAATTCTACAGAAAATAGCAGTTTACACCAAATCAGATGAAGGAACCTCTACAAAAAGAAGACGTAGAGAGGATGAGGAAGAAAAGTGTATAACTGTTAAGAAAGAATCATTCCCACCAAAAGCAGCAGATCCAGGCAGTTTTTCTATCCCTTGCATTATAGGGAAGAAAAAGGTAAAGAAAGCTCTCCTTGATTTAGGCTCAAGTGTTAACTTGATGCCTTATTCTCTATTGGAGCAAATTGGCCATGTTGAAATAAAACCTGTAAAGGTTAATCTTGTAATGGCTGATGGATCTTCAAAGGAGCCATGTGGGATTGCAGAAGACATTGTAGTTTGTGTTGGCAAACTTCAGTTCTTGGCAGACTTTGTGGTGATGAAGATGGAAACTGAGAAAATACCTTTCATACTTGGAAGGCCGTTTATGAAAACGGCTAGGGCTATCATTGATGTGAATGAAGGTATAGTGGTTCTCCAAGACAGAGAGGAGAGAGTGGTGGTGGATGTGTTCAAAGATGAGATACAAGCAAAGGAGGAAGAAGCCAGTTATAAAGCTGCATTTCGAGATGCACCCATAACTAGAGGTAAAAATAAAAATCTTAAGGTTTCTGATAACCATTGTTTGTATTTTCAGGCACCCAAGGTAGAAGAGATTGGAAAAGGAGAAGAAGTTCCTAGAGACTGGAAAAAATTAAGACTCCAACTTGGCACACCTGTAAGACTCAAGAACAAGTTGTGGGTTATTAAAGGCTTTAAAGCGAAGGAGATGATAGAGATAGAGTCTCCATATTCTAGAGAATTTAAGACAGTCCAAAGGAAGCAGTTGAAAGGTTGGTGGAAGGACTACGTCAACTATAAAGAAGATGGAACGTGAGCTTTTACTGGGTCAAGCTAATGACGTTAAAAGAGCGCTTGCTGGGAGGCAACCCAGTGGATTTAAAAACTTTTGATTTGGTTTTGTAACTTTTAAATTGTGGATATTATTCTGTAATTATTTTTGTTGGATCTAGCATCTACTGAAGGATGCTAGGTGGTTAAGCATCTACTGAAGGATGCTAGGTTTGTAACACCTGCTGATGGGTGTTGGTAAGAAAATTTTGCATCTACTGATGGGTGCTGGTGGAATTTGGGTCAGGCTCGTGACGTTAAACAAGCGCTACCTGGGAGGCAACCCAGTTGATTGATTGTTTTTGTTTGTTTATTTTAGTTAGGGTTTGCATAAGCATTTTTAACATTGAATTGCAGGGAACCTATGAGGGACATGTAGGGAAGGCACGTAGGTCAAGAAAAGAAGGAGAGGAGCACATCACGACAGTGCCGCTGAGCGGTATTTTACCGCTGAGCGGTACTCTCGCAGACTGGGCTTTAGTTCCCCTTAGCGGGACCCGAGCCCATTAGGGTATTGTTATACCCCAAGCTGCGTTTTAGGGTTATTTCCAGACTTCTCTCTGCACAAACACTTCCACACACCTTCTCCTAGGTTTTCCATATCTTTTCACTCTTCCCTCTTTAGAAAATTTCTCTTCCACTCACTTTTACACTAGTGTGCTATCAAAGTTTGGGGTTGGAAGAGAGCATTCTAGTTTGGAAGCATTCTCATATCATCTAGCATCTCCACCCAAGTAAGTAAAATGCATTTTGTTCATTCTAGGGTTCTTGAATTTGAATGTGATTGTCAAAGCATGAATATTTAGGGGTTTTAGTTTCTATGCATGATTTGATGATATATTTGATGTTTGAACCGATTAAACTGCTTGATTATGAACTGGAAAACTAAAAATTGCATTAGGGTGGAGTTAGGACAGTTTTAAAAAGAGATTTGCAAAAATCTGCAGATCACCGCTGAGCGGCATTTACCGCTGAGCGGCACTCTGCCAGATTTGTTTTTTTTCTGGTTTGTTGCGTGTTTGAATGTGGCACTGGTGGCGCTGAGGGGAAATTCTGGCCCTCAGCGGTGGTTTAGCTTCGAAAGGAGTTGTGTTCTGTGTTTACTAATGATTAACATCATGTTCTGTGGTTTTGGATTTGTGTTTGAATGCAGGAATGGCATCCTCTTCAGGAAAGAGATTGAAAACCATGGCAACCAAGAGGAAGGAAAAGGAACCAGAGCAGCCCCATAATGGCAGGTTCCTCTCTAGGAAACATGAGAAGCACTTTAGGGTGGTTCAGGACAGGAGACTTCTAATGGAGAGAAAGGTTGGAATGATACCTAACTTTGCTCCTCAATTTGGAGAGCAAGTGTTAGGGAATGATTGGGGAAAGCTAGCCACTTATCCATCACCTGCCAACATAGCTGTGGTGAAAGAATTCTACACCAATGCAAAGAAGATTGGTGATTATCCAGCTGAGAATTATTTGGGCTATGTTAGAGGCCATGCTATCAGGTATGATCCTGACTCCATCAATAACTTTCTGGATACTGTGTGGGCTGGTGAGCAATGCCAGTTTGCTCTTAGCATGGAGGAAGGTGCCGACTTTGAGGATGTTGAGAGAGTATTGTGCATACCTGGAGGACACTTCCAAAGGAATAGATCTGGCTCAGTGGTTAATATTAGGAGGACAGATTTGACTCCTCTTGCAAAGTATTGGATGGCATTTTCTCATGCCAACATTCAGCCATGTTCACATGTGTCAGATATTACTCTCAGCAGGGCACTCTTCATCTACTGTGCTATCAGAAACTTGAATGTTAATATTGGGCAGGTGATAGCTGATGAGATTAGTGTGTGTGCTAACACCTCAAACAACAAAGCACCACTGGGACATCCTTCTTTGATCACTCACCTTTGCAAGCTAGCTGGGGTGGACACTTCTGTTCCACCATTTGAGAGGCCAAGAAAAGCTATAGATGAGGCCTATTACAGACAGTACTGTGGAGGTGAGGAGGCAGCCCAGCCAGTGCCACCACGCCAGGCTCGTAGAGAGAGAAGGCCAGCACAGAGCAGGACTTCTGCTGATACTCATGAGGCAGAACCATTCCAGATGAGGGACATGTATATGTCTCTTATAGGTGCTCAGTTGCAGTCCATCCACAGAGGGCAGGTGGCCACGGCTGAGATGATAGTGGGGATGTATGATACCCCTCCAGCACACAGGTGGACTATGGATGAATTCCATAATGTGGTAGCTTGGCCAGAAGAACCATGGCATGGAGGAGCTGAAGCAGCTGAAGCTTCAGCCCGAGACATGGATGAAGATGAAGCTGAGGAGGAGGATGCATTTGATGAAGATGATGATGAAGAGGAAGAGGAAGATACAGAGAGCTCGGACTGATGAGGAGCTGAGATAGCATTTACTGATGAATGCTATCATATGATTATGCTTTTGTGGTTTAAGTTTTCTGAACTTATTTGTTTTTGTTTTTAGATTAGGGTTTGATGTACTCTATTGAACACCTGGTTTGTTATGATGGTCTGCTATTAACTGTGATTGTGTGATAAGTAATGCTTGATGATGCTTATTGATTGATTGATGTTGAGATGATGTGCACATTAAAATGCTTATACAGGTGATTCACAAGCTTTGTGAACAAATGCATAATATCATGATTGTGATTGTGAAATTAAGCAGGATGTGCATGTCAAATGTGAATGAGCTTATATGTGAGGTTTTGAGCTCCAGAGTGGTTATTGGTGAATGTTATTACTTTGAAAGCATGAATGACTTTGCCCAGGTTTTCTATGATTGAATCAATTGCTTGTTTTGCATCATATGATCAAAGGCCGTGTTTTTGAAACCCTTTTTATTGGCCAAATTCATAAAGTTAGCCTTCTAAAAGAGAACACGTTGTGTTCTATCCTTTGAACCCTTAGCCTTAAATATACACTGAACACCCTTGATTGAAAATCTTTACCTTGAGTTAAGTAGAAGATCTTGTGTGGTATTGTTAAATGTTCAAGTTTGGGGTTATTGGGGAAACATGAAAAAGGAAAAAGCATTGAGCTAACAGCTAAAAAGTAAGAATATGCAAAGAAAAGAAAAGAAAAAGAAGCAAAGCTCAATGCAAATGCAAAAGCAAAGGCAAAAGAAAGTTGGGAATGAATAAGAAGATTGTGTTGTTATGATTCTCTTAACTCAAGGATTTTGTGATCCAGAAAAACCAATTTTCTTGTTAGCCCAGCCACATTATAAGCCATTGAAAAGTCCTTGTGATGATGCATGCTTGTGAATGTATTTGATTGTGGTTAAATGAAAGGCAAAGTTGATTCATGTGACATTGTGATAGTGGAGTGAATGAGTGAAACACTTTACCTCTTATACACTTGTGTGTTGAGTGAAACACTTTACCTAGTGAGGAAATATTCCATAAGCACATGAACATCCATGCTTAATTGATTGATCATTCATGAAAAATAGCATTTGTTGGAATTTAAATGACTTTGTGAACACTAAAGCATGTGCACATCTTGAATTAACTCTTGGTCATAAGTTTGAGTGAAGTTATTACTTATCTTGAAAAGAGGATTTTGAATGAGTGAACCATCATATGAATTGGTTGGAGATGGAGTTACATTTTGTTTGCTTGAGGACAAGCAAAGTTCTAAGTTTGGGGTTGTGATAACAGTTGAAAAACTGTTATTTTCATGCTTAAAAGTGATACTAAAAGCAACCTTTAGACTTAGAAACTAGCTTGAAATCATGCATTTTGTTTATATTTTCAGAAATAAGAGAGCTGGACAGGTTTATGCTTGATTTGAGTGTTTTTGTGCAGGTTTTGAGGTGAATTTGGTGAAAGAAGTGAAGAATGAGAGAGAGGACATTAGAAAAGACAAGAAAGAGTGCAAAAAGAGAAGTCGAAGGCACCGCTCAGCGGCAAACTACCGCTGAGCGGCACTCAAGAGGTGGCATTGGAACCGCTGAGGGGCAAATGGCCGCTGAGGGGAAGAAAGAAGACGCGTAACCACCGCTGAGCGGTAAATGGCGCTGAGCGGCACTTTTTGGGCTTGGACTTTTGTAATCTTTTGTAACTCTAGATTAGTATATAAGGGCTTGCACGTCCTATAGTTAGGTATCTTTGGCAGAAACGAGGCAAACACTCTCTCTTTCACCCCTTTGAAGGAGGATCTTGGATGCTCAGGCTACCTCTTCACCTTTATTGGGTTTATTCTTTCATACTTTCATTGTAATTCATCTAGGTTCACCATGAATATGGTGAACTAAACCTTGTATGTTTGTTGGGGAATCAAAGTAATCTCTTGAAGCTCTCATATATGGATTTGTTGAGTACATCTTTGAATTAAGACATATGCTTTCTTTCATCATTAGTTAGGGTTTTTCCTCTTTGCTCAATGCTTGCATTGTTTAACTCATTCTAATGCATGATTATTGGTTTTGTTGATACGGACACGTACGGGGAAATCTAGATCCGGGGAATTTCTCCCAATATTATACTGACAATATTATATTGGTTGCCTTTAAGCTCCTGCACTCATGAACTAATCATTAGGAATGCTAGGAATTGTATGAACTATTTGATTAGGGAGAAGCCATCTAGAATGGTACATTAGAGAGTGGCATTAACAATGATGATTTGAATGTTGAATTCCTAAAATATATGAGAGTGGATGAGATGAAATTGACCCCCAACAACATATTCATTCATATATTTCCTTGAAAGTGTTTATCTTTTGTCTTTGTCATTGATCAATTCATGCATACATATTTAATTTTCGTCTTTGCATATTAAACTTCAATTATTGTGTTCTTAAGTCTTAGCTAATCAACAAATCACATAACTAAACTAGGCCGTGAGTCCTTTGGGAGAACGATACTTGGTCTTACCAAGTTTATTACTTGAAACGATTCGGTCATACTTGCCGATTGTGAAACAAGTTTGTGACATCATATTTTGGTGCTTACAAAATTGTCCATCACTTGTCAATTTTCTGTGTCAAGACAGCCCCTAATGCATAATTAGACGCATCACACATGAGCTCAAATGGGGCTGTCCAATCCGGTGCCTGAATGATAGGGGCGGTAGTCAAAGCTTCCTTCAGGCAATCAAACGCCTGCTTGCATCTTTCATCAAAAGAAAAGTCAATATCTTTTTGCAGCAGTCTAGACAAGGGAAGCGCCTTCTTGCTGAAATCTTTGATGAAGCGCCTGTAGAAACCTGCATGTCCAAGAAAAGATCGCACCTCTCGCACGCAAGAGGGGTAAGGCAACTGCGAAATCACAGATATCTTAGCAGGGTCTACCTCTATTCCCTTTTCAGAAATGAAATGCCCTAGAACCAAACCTTGTCCAACCATGAAATGACATTTCTCAAAATTGAGAACAAGGTTTGTTTCTATGCATCTTTTCAAAACTTTTTCCAGACTGTCTAAACATGCATCAAAGGAGGATCCATACACAGTAAAATCATCCATAAACACCTCTATGCAATTCTCAAGAAAGTCGCTAAAAATGCTAAGCATACACAGCTGAAAGGTACCAGGGGCGTTGCATAGACCAAAGGGCATCGTCCTATAGGCAAAAGTGCCAAAGGGGCAGGTGAATGTGGTTTTTTCTTGATCCTCAGGCGCAATATTTATTTGAAAGTAACCAAAAAAACCATCAAGAAAACAATAATGAGATTTACCTGCCAGGCGCTCCAGCATCTGATCAATGAATGGAAGGGGGAAATGATCTTTCCTGGTTGCTTGGTTGAGCCTCCTATAGTCAATGCAGACTCTCCAACTGTTCTGCACTCTAGCTGGGATAAGCTCATCCCTCTCATTCTTCACCACAGTGAGGCCAATTTTCTTGGGCACAACATGGATGGGGCTAACCCACTGACTGTCTGAAATAGGGTAGATGATCCCAGCTTGCAAAAGCTTGGTCACCTCCTTCTTGATGACGTCCATGATCACGGGGTTTTGCCTTCTTTGTGGCTGTCTCACTGGCCTTGCCCCATCTTCCAAAAGAATTCTATGCATGCATGTGGATGGGCTAATACCAGGTATGTCAGCCAAACTCCAACCAATGGCCTTCTTGTGCTTCCTCAGCACACCAAGCAACTTCTCCTCTTGAATAGAATCAAGGGAGGTGGAAATGATCACCGGTTTCTTCTCATCATCCTCCAAGTACACGTACTTGAGGTTATCTGGGAGCTGTTTCAACTCAAGAGTAGGTGCCTGCAAGTCAGATTCATTTGTACTTCCTACAAAGTGGTTAGTGCATTCTGACTCCAAAGAATGCACAGGTAAAGGCGGAACACCTATCTCATCAAGCTCCAAATCCATATCCATGACAATTACATTATCAACATCATCCATATCAAAAACATCATCAACATCATGGATATCAAACTTCTCTTCAAAATCAACATCATTCTCAAATTCAGATTCAATGCATGTATGTAGAGAAGATAGAAAAGAATGCTCTTTCTTATGCAAAGAATCAAAATCATCAACAACATATTTATCAATAATGTCATCCAATGCATCGATCCTAAACAGAGAATGGTCCTCAGTTGGAAATTTCATTGCATCAAGGATATTAAAATGAACAACAATATCAGCAAATTCCATAGACAAAGTGATGAGAGGGTCGCACCTCCCACAAAAGTTGTGCATAAAAGAATGCAGTATAGTACTAGGAAGTGACTCCTAGGTCGTCTCTCAAGGACCAAATGTGGTTCAGGTAATAGGTCGAACACTTTGTGGGGGGTTTTGTGAAAGGTTTGTGAATGCAAATGAAGAAATTAAAAAATGAAAATTAAACACAACCGAATATAAGTGAAAGCATTAAAGTGCATGAAAATAGTAAACCGAACAGTCCTAAACCAAACATTGCACACCAGCGAGATAATTAAATTTGGCGTGAAAACTAAATGTGTGATCCACTTGAAATTGCTAAATCATAAATCGCATAAGTTAGACATGAAATCGCTAAATGAAAATGAAACTGCTAAATTAGAAAAATTATCATTGTAGCGGAATTAAAAAAATGCAACATTCAAGATAATAATTGGAAGACAATGTATCAGCAATTTAATCACGATGCACTGGGATAAGAAAACGCAACTCTTTAGCTAATGAATAAAATGCAATGTGGCTGGAAAACATCATGTGTACCCTTCTGGATGTGACACCCATGTGCCCTCCTCCAAAAGTAAATCATCATGCTTTTTCCTGAAAATGAAGTAATGCCTCTCATGTGCCAAGAATCACCACTTCTCAAAATTAAATCAGCACTTCACTTTTTTTTCATGAGGTTGGCGGATCCCTTTGTGCGTGCTGGTGCTGGACTCCAATACGTAACTCTACTGCCCTTCTTTGAATCCTGCACTTTTAATTATTCTCCCATGACCGAGCTGCTCTCCTTTTGTCTTGACATGACGTGCACACCAACATTTCATTCTCCATGCCGTGACACACACCTACTCCTTCAATGCTTCCAAATTTCATTCCGTATGCTCCCTGCTTCCAGCTCCTTCACCATTTCTCTTTTTCTCCAAAGCAAAATGAGTCAGCGTTTCTAAATAAAATTACTATCCATACACACCGTTCCAAGCTGGACATGCTTTCCAGCACCACATTCCCGTCCAACCATT
This sequence comes from Vigna umbellata, assembly GCF_029865625.1. NCBI lineage: Eukaryota > Viridiplantae > Streptophyta > Magnoliopsida > Fabales > Fabaceae > Vigna > Vigna umbellata. Next base: position 5,343,886 of record NC_142174.1, on the reverse strand, counting down.
CTCTATGACCGTGCCAGCACCTCTTCACTATGAATCACCACATCTCAATGCTTGTCTTTTCTTCATCAACGGGACCCGTGCCTCATCCAAAGCGTCACACGTTTTCTAATATTGAATCACCGTGTCCTGCCTCTGCTCCACTTCCGTGCACACTATACTCCCATCACCTCTTCATTCTCAAAGGATATTGGTGCAGCGTTGCAAATGAAATCAACCACCCTAATACTAAATAAAAAAACTGCAAGGTGCTCTCCGCGGGACGTGTTGCCTTTGGATCTCTCATTCAAATCGAAATCCATCATCGTTGCTGCTTCCAAAACCAAATTAAATGCACTTTACCTCTCCTTCCAGCCATCCCGTGAGCTGCTTCTATGCTTCCAGCTCACCGTGCTGCACTTCTTCAACTCCAAATAAGTGGCTGTTTCAACACATCCAGCTCTCTTCTCTCCGCGCAGCACCTTCCAAGCCATGCCAGCTCCTGGAATCAACCGTGACACCTCCAAGTAATCACCGCTTATGTATAAAGAAAGAAAATTATCTTGCTCTTTTTCTCAGAAAACGAAAGTGCTTCTCCCATCATATCATCATCAAGCCATCAACGTGTAGGGATCAAAAGAAGAAAATAACATTCAATCAAAAGTGTTGTAACTAAAAGGAAGCATCCTCTCCAATTGAAAAATTAAACTCCAAGTAACAGTAGCTGAAAAACGCTTGCACACCAACGCTAAAAAAAATGTCAAACCGAGAGCCCCCAAAGAGAACCGAGACCGAGAGTGTGTGGGTTTGGCCTGTGTGGCGGCTGCACTCAATTTCTTTAAGGCCGTGTGTCACTTTGTTTTAGGGTAGGGTCCACACAATAAAACCCTAGGGTGCCAAGTCATTAACTTTTAATTTTGGGTCTAATCTAATTTACCAAAAATTGACCCAAAATATAAAAGTTGATACAAAAATTCTAAACTACTGAATTACAATTTAATTAATTCAAAAATGTTTGTGTGGAGAGTCTTGAATTTATTTGGCATTCTTCCTGATGTTTTAAAATGTATTTCCGAAATTTTCCTGCACTTCAAAAATGCACTTAATCAGCTCAGAAAACCCAAATTAGCACAATTACAAATTTCCGACCAAATTAAGCAGAATTCGGAAAACGGGGAAATAACAAACAATTAAACACAATTCCCTGGTTTATTTAAGTGCAATAAACTAAATATAATTCAAGAAATAACGACTCATCACAAAGTTCCAGCATACACATCAATCTTAGTTCGGGCAGTTTTCAAGAATGGCCTGCCTAAGATAATGGGAGCGGATCCATGAGAGAATCCCTCCTCCATTTCCAAAACATAAAAGTCAGCAGGAAAAATCAATTCACCAACCCTAACCAAGACATCCTCTATGAAACCTGCTGGGTGGGTAACACTCCTATTGGCCAACTGAATGACCACACCCGTGGTTTGCAAAGGACTAAGAGACAAAGATGCATATATAGACAAAGGCATGACATTAACAGAAGCACCCAAATCAAGCATGGCATTTTCAAATTTATTGTTTCCAATCACACAAGGAATGCAAAATATACCTGGGTCCTTGCACTTTTCAGGGATGTGCGGGACCGACTTACCAATCAGCGCAGATACATTCCTTCCCATGCTAATCCTCTCATTTCCCTTCATCTTCCTCTTGTGTGTGCACAGCTCCTTCAAGAATTTGGCATACTTCGGTATCTGCTTGATGGCATCAAGTAGAGGTATGTTCACCTCTACCTTCCTGAAGGTCTCCAGAATTTCCCTATCCACATCTTCCATCTTTTTGCTAGGAAGTGCCCGTGAAGGGAATGGTAGAGGGATAGGCCGGTCAACCAATGGAGAAGGTGCGGCAGCGGTGGTGGTGGAAGAGGGAGAAGATCCACTTGAAGAAGAACCACCGGCTGGAGAAGAAGATTCACCCACCTCAAATGCCTTGCTCGGACCGTCATGGTCATTCTTTCTAGGACAAGTAGCAGGCATGGGTGTAGGTGTAGAAGCGGGCTCTGAAGGCACAAAAATCTGCTTCCCTGATCTAAGGGTTATGACACTCACATTCCTTGGGTTCTGCACAGTCTGGGATGGTAACTTATCCGAATTCTGAGACTGCGCCTGGTTTATCTGAGTAGCCATCTGACCCATCTGGTTAGTGAGACTCTGTATGGAAGCTCTAGTCTCCTGCTGAAACTGCAGGTTTTGCATAGTCATCTGTCTCACTAACTCTTCCAATGAAGGTTCAGACGAAGTGGAAGGTTGGGCAACTGGTTGGGCAGGTGCCTCTTGTTGCTGCTGTTGTTGTTGCCTCTGGTGTTGTTGCATAGGTGGAGGCACATATCTGTTAGGTGCTCCAGCATTCTGGAAAGGTGGTGCCTGCTGATGAGTCGTTAATTCTGGAATTATATTTAGTTTATTGCACTTAAATAAACCAGGGAATTGTGTTTAATTGTTTGTTATTTCCCTGTTTTCCGAATTCTGCTCAATTTGGTCGGAAATTTGTAATTGTGCTAATTTGGGTTTTCTGAGCTGATTAAGTGCATTTTTGAAGTGCAGGAAAATTTCGGAAATACATTTTGGGACATCAGGAAGAATGCCGAATAAATTCAAGACTCTCCACACAGACATTTTTGAATTAATTAAATTGTAATTCAATAGTTTAGAATTTCTGTATCAACTCTTACATTATGGGTCAATTTTTGGTAAATTAGAGTAGACCCAAAAATTAGAAGTTAGTGATTTAGACCTAGGTTTTTCTTTTGTGTGGACCCCACCCTTATTAAAGGTGACCCACAGCTCTTGAAAAGCCCTAGCCGCCACTTGAGAGGGACCACTTTTTCGGCACTTTGTTTTTGGCACTGTTTTTAGTTTTCTCTTCTCTCGGTCTTGGAGTTTTTGGAGGTTTTTGTTTTGAATTTTCCCTGGGAACTGAAAACACTGTATGGGATGAATTGAATGGGAAGCTGATGGACAAATTTGTAAGCACCAAAATATGATGTCACAAACTTGTTTCACAATCGGCAAGTATGACCGAATCGTTCAAGTAATAAAACTTGGTAAGACCAAGTATCGTTCTTCCCAAAGGACTCACGGCCTAGTTTAGTTATGTGATTTCTTGATTAGCTAAGACTTAAGAAAACAATGATTGAAATTTTAATATGCAAGACGAAAATAAACATGTATGCATGAATTGATCAATGGCAAAGACATAAGATAAACACTTTCAATGGAATATATGAATGAATATGTTGTTGGGGGTCAATTTCATCTCATCCACTCTCATACATTTTAGGAATTCAACATTCAAATCATCATTGTTAATGCCACTCACTAATGTACCATTCTAGATGGCTTCTCCCTAATCAAATAGTTCATACAATTCCTAGCATTCCTAATGATTAGTTCATTACCTCAGGAGCTTAAGGCAACCAATATAATATTGTCAGTAAAATATTGGGAGAAATTCCCCGGATCTAGATTTCCCCGTACGTGTCCGTATCAACAAAACCAATAATCATGCATTAGAATGAGTTAAACAATGCAAGCATTGAGCAAAGAGGAAAAACCCTAACTAATGATGAAAAGAAAGCATATGTCTTAATTCAAAGATGTATTCAACAAATCCATATATGAGAGCTTCAAGAGATTACATTGATTCCCCAACAAACATACAAGGTTTAGTTCACCATATTCATGGTGAACCTAGATGAATAACAATGAAAGTATGAAAGAATAAACCCAATAAAGGTGAAGAGGTAGCCTGAGCATCCAAGATCCTCCTTCAAAGGGGTGGAAGAGAGAGTGTTTGCCTCGTTTCTGCCAAAGATCTCTAACTAAAGGACGTGCAAGCCCTTATATACTAATCTAGAGTTACAAAAGATTACAAAAGCCCAAGCCCAAAAAGTGCCGCTCAGCGCCATTTACCGCTCAGCGGTGGTTACGCGTCTTCTTTCTTCCCCTCAGCGGCCATTTGCCCCTCAGCGGTTCCAACGCCACCTCTTGAGTGCCGCTCAGCGGTAGTTTGCCGCTGAGCGGTGCCTTCGACTTCTCTTTTTGCACTCTTTCTTGTCTTTTCTAATGTCCTCTCTCTCATTCTTCACTTCTTTCACCAAATTCACCTCAAAACCTGCACAAAAACACTCAAATCAAGCATAAACCTGTCCAGCTCTCTTATTTCTGAAAATATAAACAAAATGCATGATTTCAAGCTAGTTTCTAAGTCTAAAGGTTGCTTTTAGTATCACTTTTAAGCATGAAAATAACAGTTTTTCAACTGTTATCACAACCCCAAACTTAGAACTTTGCTTGTCCTCAAGCAAACAAAATGTAACTCCATCTCCAACCAATTCATATGATGGTTCACTCATTCAAAATCCTCTTTTCAAGATAAGTAATAACTTCACTCAAACTTATGACCACGAGTTAATTCAAGATGTGCACATGCTTTAGTGTTCACAAAGTCATTTAAGTTCCAACAAATGCTATTTTTCATGAATGATCAATCAATTAAGCATGGATGTTCATGTGCTCATGGAATCTTTCCTCACTAGGTAAAGTGTTTCACTCAACACACAAGTGTATAAGAGGTAAAGTGTTTCACTCATTCACTCCACTATCACAATGTCACATGAATCAACTTTGCCTTTCATTTAACCACAATCAAATACATTCACAAGCATGCATCATCACAAGGACTTTTCAATGGCTTATAATGTGGCTGGGCTAACAAGAAAATTGGTTTTTCTGGATCACAAAATCCTTGAGTTAAGAGAATCATAACAACACAATCTTCTTATTCATTCCCAACTTTCTTTTGCCTTTGCTTTTGCATTTGCATTGAGCTTTGCTTCTTTTTCTTTTCTTTTCTTTTGCATATTCTTACTTTTTAGCTGTTAGCTCAATGCTTTTTTCCTTTTTCATGTTTCCCCAATAACCCCAAACTTGAACATTTAACAATACCACACAAGATCTTCTACTTAACTCAAGGTAAAGATTTTCAATCAAGGGTGTTCAGTGTATATTTAAGGCTAAGGGTTCAAAGGATAGAACACAACGTGTTCTCTTTTAGAAGGCTAACTTTATGAATTTGGCCAATAAAAAGGGTTTCAAAAACACGGCCTTTGATCATATGATGCAAAACAAGCAATTTATTCAATCATAGAAAACCTGGGCAAAGTCATTCATGCTTTCAAAGTAATAGCATTCAACAATAACAACTCTGGAGCTCAAAACCTCACATATAAGCTCATTCACATTTGACATGCACATCCTGCTTAATTTCACAATCACAATCATGATATTATGCATTTGTTCACAAAGCTTGTGAATCACCTGTATAAGCATTTTAATGTGCACATCATCTCAACATCACTCAATCAATAAGCATCATCAAGCATTACTTATCACACAATCACAGTTAATAGCAAACCATCATAACAAACCAGGTGTTCAATAGAGTACATCAAACCCTAATCTAAAAACAAAAACAAATAAGTTCAGAAAACTTAAACCATAAAAGCATAATCATATGATAGCATTCATCAGTAAATGCTATCTCAGCTCCTCATCAGTCCGAGCTCTCTGTATCTTCCTCTTCCTCTTCATCATCATCTTCATCAAATGCATCCTCCTCCTCTGCTTCATCTTCATCCATATCTCTGGCTGAAGCTTCAGCTGCTCCAGCTCCTCCATATACTGGTTCTTCTGGCCAAGCTACCACATTATGGAATTCATCCATAGTCCACCTGTGTGCTGGAGGGGTATCATACATCCCCACTATCATCTCAGCCGTGGCCACCTGCCCTCTGTGGATGGACTGCAACTGAGCACCTATAAGAGACATATACATGTCCCTCATCTGGAATGGTTCTGCCTCATGAGTATCAGCAGAAGTCCTGCCCTGTGCTGGCCTTCTCTCTCTACGAGCCTGGCGTGGTGGAACTGGCTGGGCTGCCTCCTCTCCTCCACAGTACTGTCTGTAATAGGCCTCATCTATAGCTTTTCTTGGCCTCTCAAATGGTGGAACAGAAGTGTCCACCCCAGCTAGCTTGCAAAGGTGAGTGATCAAAGAAGGATGTCCCAGTGGTGCTTTGTTGTTTGAGGTGTTAGCACACACACTAATCTCATCAGCTATCACCTGTCCAATATTAACATTCAAGTTTCTGATAACACAGTAGATGAAGAGTGCCCTGCTGAGAGTAATATCTGACACATGTGAACATGGCTGAATGTTGGCATGAGAAAATGCCATCCAATACTTTGCAAGAGGAGTCAAATCTGTCCTCCTAATGTTAACCACTGAGCCAGATCTATTCCTTTGGAAGTGTCCTCCAGGTATACACAATACTCTCTCCACATCCTCATAATCAGCACCTTCCTCCATGCTAAGAGCAAACTGGCATTGCTCACCAGCCCACACAGTATCCAGAAAGTTATTTATGGAGTCAGGATCATACCTGATAGCATGGCCTCTAACATAGCCCAAATAATTCTCAGCTGGATAATCACCAATCTTCTTTGCATTGGTATAGAATTCTTTCACCACAGCTATGTTGGCAGGTGATGGATAAGTGGCTAGCTTCCCCCAATCATTCCCTAACACTTGCTCTCCAAATTGAGGAGCAAAGTTAGGTATCATTCCAACCTTTCTCTCCATTAGAAGTCTCCTGTCCTGAACCACCCTAAAGTGCTTCTCATGTTTCCTAGAGAGGAACCTGCCATTATGGGCCTGCTCTGGTTCCTTTTCCTTTCTCTTGGTTGCCATGGTTTTCAATCTCTTTCCTGAAGAGGATGCCATTCCTGCATTCAAACATAAATCCAAAACCACAGAACATGATGTTAATCATTAGTAAACACAAAACAAAACTCCTTTTGAAGCTAAACCACCGCTGAGGGCCAGAATTTCCCCTCAGCGCCACCAGCGCCACATTCCAACACGCAAAAATCAGAAAAAACCAAATCTGGCAGAGTGCCGCTCAGCGGTAATTTACCCCTCAGCGGTAACTCTGCAGATTTTTGAAAAATCAGTTTTAAAGCTTCCCTAACTCCACCCAAATGCAATTTTCAGTTTTCCAGTTCATAATCATGCAGTTTAATCGGTTCAAACATCAAATATATCATCAAATCATGCATAGAAATCAAAACCCCTAAATATTCATGCTTTGACAATCACATTCAAATTCAAGAACCCTAGAATGAACAAAATGCATTTTACTTACTTGGGTGGAGATACTAGATGCAATGAGAATGCCTTCAAACTAGAATGCTCTCTTCCAACCCCAAACTTTGATGGCACACTAGTGAAAAAGTGAATAGAAGAGATTTTCTTAAGAGGGAAGAGTGAAAAGATGTGGAAAACCTAGGAGAAGGTGTGTGGAAGTGTTTGTGCAGAGAGAAGTCTGGAAATAAACCCTAAAACGCAGCTTGGGGTATAAAAATACCCTAATGGGCTCGGGTCCCGCTAAGGGGAACTTAAGCCCCTCTGCGATAGTACCGCTCAGCGGTAATTGCCGCTCAGCGGCACTTTCGTGAAGTGCTCCCCTCCTTCTTTTCTTGACCTACGTGCCTTCCCTACATGTCTCTCATAGGTTCCCTGCAATTCAATGTTAAAAATGCTTATGCAAATCCTAACTAAAAATAAACAAACAAAAACAATCAATCAACTGGGTTGCCTCCCAGGTAGCGCTTGTTTAACGTCACGAGCCTGACCCAAAATCCACCAACACCCATCAGTAGGTGTTTCAAACTTACCAGCACCCATCAGTAGGTGCAAAATCTTCTCACCAACACCCATCAGTAGGTTTTACAAACTTAGTATCCTTCAGTAGATACTTAACCACCTAGCATCCTTCAGTAGATGCTAGATCAAACAAAAAAAATAATTACAGAATAATATTCACAAATTATAAATTACAAAACCAAATCAAAAGTTTGTAAATCCACTGGGTTGCCTCCCAGCAAGCGCTTCTTTAACGTCACTAGCTTGACCCTGTTAAAGCTCACATTCCATCTTCTTTATAATTGATGTAGTCCTTCCACCAACCTTTCAACTGCTTCCTTTGGACTGTTTTGAACTCTCTAGAATATGGAGACTCTATCTCTATCATCTCCTTCTCTTTAAAGCCTTTAATAACCCACAACTTGTTCTTGAGTCTTACAGGTGTGCCAAGTTGGAGTCTTAATTTTTTCCAGTCTCTAGGAACTTCTTCTCCTTTTCCAATCTCTTCTACCTTGGGTGCCTGAAAATACAAACAATGGTTATCAGAAACCTTAAGATTTTTTATTTTTACCTCTCGTTATGGGTGCATCTCGAAATGCAGCTTTATAACTGGCTTCTTCCTCCTTTGCTTGTATCTCATCTTTGAACACATCCACCACCACTCTCTCCTCTCTGTCTTGGAGAACCACTATACCTTCATTCACATCAATGATAGCCCTGGCCGTTTTCATAAACGGTCTTCCAAGTATGATAGGTATCTTCTCGGTCTCCATCTTCATCACCACAAAGTCTGCCAAGAACTGAAGTTTGCCAACACAAACTATAATGTCCTCTACAATTCCACTTGACTCCTTTGAAGATCCATCGGCCATTACTATTCTAACCTTTGCAGGTTTCATTTTAACCTTGCCAATTTGCTCCAGTAAAGAATAAGGCATCAAGTTAACACTTGAACCTAAATCAAGGAGAGCTTTCTTTACCTTTTTCTTCCCTATAGAACAAGGGATAGAAAAGCTGCCTGGATCAGATGCTTTAGGAGGGAATGGCTCTTTTTTAACAGCTATACACTTCTTTGCTTCCTCATCTCTACGTCTTTTCTTTATAGAGATGTTCTCATCAGATTTTGTGTAAACTGTGATTTTCTGTAGAATCTGCTCCCAAGGTGCTTCATTATCCAACATATTAAATAATTCTGTGAAATCCATTTGTTTCTCCTGATTTATTGGAAAAGGAAAATTACTTTCACTCTCTATTTCTCTTCTTTCTTCTGTTTCTTCTTCTTCTTCCAACTCAATGATCTCTTCATTTACACTCTTGACCACTTTGCACTCTTCTCTGGGGTTAACCTCAGTATTAGCCCCAAAGTTTCTGTTGGGTCTTTCTTCCAATTGCTTGGTGATCTGACCCATCTGAATCTCCAGATTCTTTATAGCAGCTTCAGTGCTCTTTTGAGAAGATTCAGTTTTTTGGATGAATTGCTGAAGAGTTTCTTCCAACTTTGTTGATCTGTCATTAAGCATAGATAATTGTTGCCACAAAGTTGGTTGCTGCTGCTGCTTATTAAACTGATTAGCCTGCCCAGTTTGTCCTTGGCCAATGCTTGGATGTGGTTTCCAACCCTGATTATAATTCCCTTGACGGTATGGAAACTGATTAGCCATGAAGTTAACATCCTCCAAGGCCTCTACTGGAAAAGCACACTGGCCATTGATGTGATCACCTCCACATAGTTCGCACAACTGGGTTTGTACCTGTGCAGCAGATTTTAACTCTTTAGGTAGTGAAGCAAGAGTTTTGGTCAGAGTTTCCAGCTGTTGAGTTAGAATCTTATTCTGTGCTAGCAGAGCATCATGGGTTTGTAATTGAAGAACCCCTTTCTGTTGCATAGGGGCGCCTCTTTCATTGTGAAGCTCATTATCACTTGTAGCCATATTTTCAATAATTTCAGTTGCTTCCTCTGGAGTCTTCCATTTGATATTGCCTCCAGCTGAGGCATCCAACATCATCTTGGTTTGTGAACCAAGCCCTCCAAGGAAAGTTAGGACTACTTCTTGATCTTCAAAGCCATGCGTGGGAGTTTTACGTAACAAGCTTTTATACCTGTCCCATGCATGTCCCAGTGATTCCTCCATGCCCTGCTTGAATGAAGATATCTCTTGCTTTCCTTTAGTCACTTTAGATTGTGGGAAGTATTTGCTTAGAAACTTTGTAACCACTGCTTCCCACTCCGTGAAACTTTCTTCTGGAAAAGAGTTCAACCAAAGCTTAGCATTGCCTCCCAATGAGAAAGGAAACAAGCTAAGTTTGATAGCTTCGTCTGGCACGCCATTGATCTTGACCGTGTTGCAGATCTCATTAAATGTTGTAAGGTGCTCATATGGGCTTTCATGTGATAACCCATTAAATTGATTACTCTTTACCAGTTGAATTAATGCTGGTTTGACCTCCATGTTGGCTGCATTGACTCTAGGCCGAGCTATGCTATTGAAGTGCTGAGGTCCAGCAAGATTAGTGTAATCTGCAAGAGTTCTTCTAGCATTATTATTGTTCTCCATACTCCCTGTGCTGTGAACAGAACCTTGTGGTGATGATTGTAGGAGAGTTTCAGGAGAAGGGAAAAGTTCTCTGGACGTTCTGATTCTTCTCCTCCTTCTACTCTCGTCTAGTCCTTCAAGTAGTGGTTCTGTTGTTTTCTTACTTCTAGTTCGAATTGCCTTCTACATGCACAAGAAAACAAAACCCTAGAAAAGATTTGTTAGCACAAAAAGATATAGAAGAAAATAAAGATTGAAAAGATATAAGAAGATAAAAGATTTAGAAGATAGAATCAAATAAAATAAAACCTAATCTAAAAAATAAAATCTAATCTAAAAGATAAAATAAAATAAAATCTAACCTAACCTAAAAGATAGAATAAGAATAAAATAAAATCTAACCTAAAAAGATAAAAATAAAATCTAACCTAAAAGATAAAAATAAAATCTAATAAAATCTAACCTAAAAATAAAAAAACAGAAAACAGAAAAACAGAAAACAGAAAAATAAAATGAAAATTCGAAAATAAAATAAAATAAAATCTAATCTAAAAAGATAAAAATAAAATCTAACCTAAAAGATAAAAATCAAATTTAAAAAGATAAAAAATAAAAACAGAAAAAAATAAAAACAGAAATTCAAAATTAAAGTCAAAGGTAATCAATAATCACACAAATTAACCAGTTAAACCACGAGTCCCCGGCAACGGCGCCAAAAACTTGATGGACAAATTTGTAAGCACCAAAATATGATGTCACAAACTTGTTTCACAATCGGCAAGTATGACCGAATCGTTCAAGTAATAAAACTTGGTAAGACCAAGTATCGTTCTTCCCAAAGGACTCACGGCCTAGTTTAGTTATGTGATTTCTTGATTAGCTAAGACTTAAGAAAACAATGATTGAAATTTTAATATGCAAGACGAAAATAAACATGTATGCATGAATTGATCAATGGCAAAGACATAAGATAAACACTTTCAATGGAATATATGAATGAATATGTTGTTGGGGGTCAATTTCATCTCATCCACTCTCATACATTTTAGGAATTCAACATTCAAATCATCATTGTTAATGCCACTCACTAATGTACCATTCTAGATGGCTTCTCCCTAATCAAATAGTTCATACAATTCCTAGCATTCCTAATGATTAGTTCATTACCTCAGGAGCTTAAGGCAACCAATATAATATTGTCAGTAAAATATTGGGAGAAATTCCCCGGATCTAGATTTCCCCGTACGTGTCCGTATCAACAAAACCAATAATCATGCATTAGAATGAGTTAAACAATGCAAGCATTGAGCAAAGAGGAAAAACCCTAACTAATGATGAAAAGAAAGCATATGTCTTAATTCAAAGATGTATTCAACAAATCCATATATGAGAGCTTCAAGAGATTACATTGATTCCCCAACAAACATACAAGGTTTAGTTCACCATATTCATGGTGAACCTAGATGAATAACAATGAAAGTATGAAAGAATAAACCCAATAAAGGTGAAGAGGTAGCCTGAGCATCCAAGATCCTCCTTCAAAGGGGTGGAAGAGAGAGTGTTTGCCTCGTTTCTGCCAAAGATCTCTAACTAAAGGACGTGCAAGCCCTTATATACTAATCTAGAGTTACAAAAGATTACAAAAGCCCAAGCCCAAAAAGTGCCGCTCAGCGCCATTTACCGCTCAGCGGTGGTTACGCGTCTTCTTTCTTCCCCTCAGCGGCCATTTGCCCCTCAGCGGTTCCAACGCCACCTCTTGAGTGCCGCTCAGCGGTAGTTTGCCGCTGAGCGGTGCCTTCGACTTCTCTTTTTGCACTCTTTCTTGTCTTTTCTAATGTCCTCTCTCTCATTCTTCACTTCTTTCACCAAATTCACCTCAAAACCTGCACAAAAACACTCAAATCAAGCATAAACCTGTCCAGCTCTCTTATTTCTGAAAATATAAACAAAATGCATGATTTCAAGCTAGTTTCTAAGTCTAAAGGTTGCTTTTAGTATCACTTTTAAGCATGAAAATAACAGTTTTTCAACTGTTATCAGAAGCACACCGTTTTCGGCTCGCATCCTTTTTGGCATCGAATCTTTAATTTAAGTTTGATTCCAGCGTTGGTGTGCATTCAGCTACTGTTACATTGATTTGAATTTGTTTTTTTTAATTGGAGAATGAAGCAAGCATGCGTGCTGCCACGTCCAGTAAAAGAAGCGCACAAGTGAATTGGTCTAGCTCATACGGTGCTGGAATTAAATTTCCTTGCGGGACAGGAGCGGATTCCATCTTGGAAGAGAGGATTGATTTTGTTGAAGTTGATGCACGGAAGGAGCTGAAGCAGGGAGAATGAAATGGAGATTGAGAGGTGAAGAGTAGGTGTGCACGGAAGTGGAGCCCTTTTTATTTTCTTTACTGCACCAAGGGAGAATACATCCCAAACTGAAATTAGGATGAGCTGGAAGCATGACGTGTGGGATGTGCAGGGGTAGAAACAAAGAGAGAGTTTGCATGAATTAAGATTGGATGGAGAGGTGCCACCGAGTTACTGCTACTGCTGTCCGGTGCAGGGAGTGGTCATGAATGATCATTTGTTTGTGTTAAAAAAAAACATAAGAAAAGGTGCCAAGGATTTCTGGAAGAAAGCAGCATGGTCACGGAAAGTGGAGATTTCTTTATTTCATTTTAGACTTCACGGCTTGGCTGGAACGTGGTGGAAGCAGAGGTGTCACAAGCTGGAAGCACTCAAGCAAGCATTTCTAGGAGCTGTGTGGTGTGTGCGTGAACGTGTGAGGAAAATAGATGAAGTTTTGTGATTGCTTTGGAAAGCACCGTATTGGTTACTGGAAGAAAGAGAATGCCTTTCTTTAATTCTTATTTCATTGTAGCATGCACATGTGACACCCACATGGAAGCACGGATTGCATTGTAGATGCAATTCCAATTTACCTTTGACTTAAGGGATGCACATGGGTCACGGTTAGTGGTAGGAAAAAAATTTAATTTCTTTCATTCCTTTGCCTGAGAATGGTTTACGTTATATGTTGAATTGATTTTCTTCTTCTTGATGGTGAATTGTGTTTGAATATTTATCTATTGTATTGTTTTCTTTAAAAGTTTTCATGCACTTTAATGCTTTCAATTATATTCAGTTGTATGTAATTTTTATCCGCAAACAAAATCACAAACCCCCCCCTTTTTTTTTCCGTGTGTGATCTGAGACTGAACCGCAATATTGGTCCTTGTGAGACGACCTAGGAGTCACTTCCTAGTTTATACTGCATTCTTTTATGCACAAATTTTGTGGGAGGTGCGACCCTCTCATCAAAATGGCGCCGCTGCCGGGGACCAACGGTTCAGTTTTAGGTCTTTTGTGTTGATAATGTGTTGTTTGTGTGTTGTGTTTTGTCTTGTATGTTTGAGTGTGTGTGATTTGTTTGTTTAGGTTGTTTTGTGTGTTCAAAATTTTTGTGATATCGTTTCATGATTTTAGGGTGTTGTGACTTAGTGCATGACTAGGGGAAATCCTGGGCCTATACCACCCTTTGATCCTGAGATTGATAGAACTTTTCATAGGTTAGCTAGGCATTCTAGAAATTTATCTTTAGAGTCTGTTTTTGAGTCTGTTCCATTGGATACTGTGCATCCCACTGCTGAGTACTTTGTGCATACTGCATCTACTGCATCTGTTGCATCTGCACGTGATTCTGATTCTGATTCTGTTGTTTTTCACACTGAGAACAATATGGCACAACCTCCACCTCGTGGGAGGACCTTTAGGGAGATGGCTGCACCTGATTTCGATATCGAAAGCTTGTGCATCCAATATCCTGATGAGGACGTTCCATTTGTTCTCAAGACTGGACTGATCCATTTGTTGCCCAAGTTTCACGGTCTTGCAGGTGAGAGTCCTCATAAGCATTTGAAGGAATTCCACATTGTCTGTTCTAGTATGAAACCACATGATGTTCCTGAAGAGCACCTCTTCTTGAAGGCATTCCCTCATTCATTGGAAAATGTTGCTAAGGATTGGTTGTATGGTTTGGCGCCTAGATCCGTCACTAGCTGGGATGATCTGAAGAGGCTGTTCTTAGATAAATTTTTTCCAGCAGCCCGGACCACAGCTATCAGAAAAGACATAACTGGGATTAGGCAGCTTGGTGGAGAGAACTTATATGAGTATTGGGAGAGATTCAAGACACTTTGTGCTAGTTGTCCCCACCATCAGATACCTGAGCATCTCCTTGTCCAGTATTTCTATGAGGGTTTGAACAACATGGACCGTGGTATGATTGATGCCGCCAGTGGTGGAGCTATTGGAGACACCACACCTGCTGAGGCCAGGCAATTGATTGAGAAGATTGCCTCCAACTCCTAGCAGTTTAGCACCAGGAATGATACCATTGTGGTGAGGGGCGTACATGATGTTGTTGCCCAGTCTTTATCAGCTGTTGAAAGCAAGTTGGAAGGAAAGATTGACTCTCTCACGAAGTTGGTGACACAGTTGACTACCAACCAGAGATCTGCAGCTCCATCTGCATCTGTTGCACGGCTGTGTGCTATTTGTCCTTCTAGTGACCACTATACAGATGCTTGTCCTTCTTTGCAGCAATCTGCTGCCTCTGATGTGCCTCAGGCTTATGCTACGAACATCTACAACAATAGGCAGCAACAACAGCAAAATCATGACTTATCCAGCAACAGGTACAACCCAGGGTGGAGGAATCACCCCAATCTGAGATGGAACAATGCGCCACAACATCAACAGCAGGCACCACCTTTCCAGAATGCTGGAGCACCTAACAGATATGTGCCTCCACCAATGCAACAACACCAGAGGCAACAACAACAGCAGCAACAAGAGGCACCTACCCAGCCAATTGCCCAACCTTCCACTTCGTCTGAACCTTCATTGGAAGAGTTAGTGAGACAGATGACTATGCAAAACCTGCAGTTTCAGCAAGAGACTAGAGCTTCCATACAGAGTCTCACTAACCAGATGGGTCAGATGGCTACTCAGATAAACCAGGCGCAGTCTCAGAATTCGGATAAGTTACCATCCCAGACTGTGCAGAACCCAAGGAATGTGAGTGTCATAACCCTCAGATCAGGGAAGCAGATTGTTGTGCCTTCAGAGCCCGCTTCTACACCTACACCCGTGCCTGCTACTTGTCCTAGAAAGAACGACCATGACGGTCCGAGCAAGGCATTTGAGGTGGGTGAATCTTCTTCTCCAGCCGGTGGTTCTTCTTCAGGTGGATCTTCTCCCTCTTCCACCACCACCGCTGCCGCACCTTCTCCATTGGTTGACCGACCTATCCCTCTACCATTCCCTTCACGGGCACTTCCTAGCAAAAAGATGGAAGATGTGGATAAGGAAATTCTGGAGACCTTCAGGAAGGTAGAGGTGAACATACCTCTACTTGATGCCATCAAGCAGATACCGAAGTATGCCAAATTCTTGAAGGAGCTGTGCACACACAAGAGGAAGATGAAGGGAAATGAGAGAATTAGCATGGGAAGGATTGTATCTGCGCTTATTGGTAAGTCGGTCCCGCACATCCCTGAAAAGTGCAAGGACCCAAGTATATTTTGCATTCCTTGTGTGATTGGAAACAATAAATTTGAAAATGCCATGCTTGATTTGGGTGCTTCTGTTAATGTCATGCCTTTATCTATATATGCATCTTTGTCTCTGGGTCCTTTGCAAACCACGGGTGTGGTCATTCAGTTGGCTAATAGGAGTGTTACCCACCCAGCAGGTTTCATAGAGGATGTCTTGGTTAGGGTTGGTGAATTGATTTTTCCTGCTGACTTTTATGTTTTGGAAATGGAGGAGGGATTCTCTCATGGATCCGCTCCCATTATCTTAGGCAGGCCATTCTTGAAAACTGCCCGAACTAAGATTGATGTGTATGCTGGAACTTTGTCTATGGAATTTGCTGATATTGTTGTTCATTTTAATATCCTTGATGCAATGAAATTTCCAGCTGAGGACCATTCTCTGTTTAGAATCGATGCGTTGGATGACATTATTGATAGATATGTTGTTGATGATTTTGATTCTTTGCATAAGAAAGAGCATTCTTTTCTATCTTCTCTACATACATGCATTGAATCTGAATTTGAGAATGAGGTTGATTTTGAAGAGAATTTTGATATCCATGATGTTGATGATGTTTTTGATATGGATGATGTTGATAATGTAATTGTCATGGATATGGATTTGGAGCGTGATGAGATAGGTGTTACGCCTTTACCTGTGAATTCTTTGGAGTCAGAATGCACTAACCACCTTGTAGGAAGTACAAATGAATCTGACTTGCAGGCACCTACTCTTGAGTTGAAACAGCTCCCAGATAACCTCAAGTACGTGTACTTGGAGGATGATGAGAAGAAACCGGTGATCATTTCCACTTCCCTTGATTCTGTTCAAGAGGAGAAGTTGCTTGGTGTGCTGAGGAAGCACAAGAAGGCCATTGGTTGGAGTTTGGCTGACATACCTGGTATTAGCCCATCCACATGCATGCATAGAATTCTTTTGGAAGATGGGGCAAGGCCAGTGAGACAGCCACAAAGAAGGCAAAACCCCGTGATCATGGACGTAATCAAGAAGGAGGTGACCAAGCTTTTGCAAGCTGGGATCATCTACCCTATTTCAGACAGTCAATGGGTTAGCCCCATCCATGTTGTGCCCAAGAAAACTGGCCTCACTGTGGTGAAGAATGAGAGGGATGAGCTTATCCCAACTAGAGTGCAGAACAGTTGGAGAGTCTGCATTGACTATAGGAGGCTCAACCAAGCAACCAGGAAAGATCATTTCCCCCTGCCATTCATTGATCAGATGCTGGAGCGCCTGGCAGGTAAATCTCATTATTGTTTTCTTGATGGTTTTTCTGGTTACTTTCAAATAAATATTGCTCCTGAGGATCAAGAAAAAACCACATTCACCTGCCCTTTTGGCACTTTTGCCTATAGGAGGATGCCCTTTGGTCTATGCAACGCCCCTGGTACCTTCCAGCGGTGCATGCTTAGCATTTTTAGCGACTTTCTTGAGAATTGCATAGAGGTGTTTATGGATGATTTTACTGTGTATGGATCCTCCTTTGATGCATGTTTAGTCAGTCTGGAAAAAGTTTTGAAAAGATGCATAGAAACAAACCTTGTTCTCAATTTTGAGAAATGTCACTTCATGGTTGGACAAGGTTTGGTTCTAGGGCATATCATTTCTGAAAAAGGAATAGAGGTAGACCCCGCTAAGATATCTGTGATTTCGCAGTTGCCTTACCCCTCTTGCGTGCGAGAGGTGCGATCTTTTCTTGGACATGCAGGTTTCTACAGGCGCTTCATCAAAGATTTCAGCAAGAAGGCGCTTCCTTTGTCCAGACTGCTGCAGAAAGATATTGACTTCTCTTTTGATGACAGATGCAAGCAGGCGTTTGATTGCCTGAAGGAAGCTTTGACCACCGCCCCTATCATTCAGGCACCAGATTGGACAGCCCCATTTGAGCTCATGTGCGATGCGTCTAATTATGCATTAGGAGCTGTCTTGACACAGAAAATTGACAAGCTGCCGAGAGTGATCTACTATGCTTCACGCACTTTGGATGTTGCCCAGGCAAATTATACCACCACTGAAAAAGAGTTGTTGGCAATTGTTTTTGCCCTTGATAAGTTTAGGTCATATTTGCTTGGATCACCTGTTATTGTGTATACTGACCATGCAGCTCTAAAGTTTCTGTTGAAAAAGGCGGAGTCAAAGCCTAGATTGATCAGGTGGATGCTACTGCTCCAAGAGTTTGACTTGCAAATTGAAGACCGGAGTGGAGCACGAAATTTGGTTGCAGACCACCTAAGCCGGATTGAAAAAGCTGATGATGAAGCTGATGTGTTGCCCATACAGGATACCTTTCCTGACGAGAGTTTGTTGATGATTTCTTACTCTCACCCCACTCCTTGGTTTGCACACATTGTAAATTATTTGGTTGCTTCTGTTTTTCCTCCCTTAGCATCACGTGCTCAGATTGATAAAATTAAGAGTGATGCTAAGTATTATGTTTGGGATGACCCATATCTGTGGAAGTTGTGTAGTGACCAGGTTACTAGGAGATGCATTCCGGACCATGAGATTGACTCGGTCCTGCAGTTTTGTCATGCCTCCTCACCTGGTGGTCATCTGGGGATACAGAGAACAGCTCGCAGGGTGCTGGACTGTGGTTTTTATTGGCCTTCCATCTTCAAAGATGCGGAGAAGATCTGCAGCACTTGTGAGCCTTGTCAGAGAGCAGGAGGATCAATTTCACAGAGACAAGAGATGCCTCAACAACCTATGTTGTTCTGTGAGGTGTTTGATGTATGGGGTATAGATTTCATGGGTCCTTTTCCTGTTTCTTTTGGTTTATGTTATATTCTCCTTGCTGTGGATTATGTTTCAAAATGGGTGGAAGCTAGAGCCACCAGGACTAATGATGCTCGGGTTGTTGTAGATTTTGTTAGATCTCACCTCTTTTGCAGGTTTGGAGTGCCTAGAGCAATTGTTAGTGATCAAGGAACCCATTTTTGCAACAGATCCATGCAAGCTTTGCTCAAGAAATATGGGGTGACGCACAGAGTTTCTACACCATACCACCCCCAAACAAATGGGCAGGCTGAGATCTCCAACAGGGAGATTAAGAGGATTTTGGAGAAGATTGTCCAGCCCAACAGGAAAGATTGGAGCAATAGATTGGACGATGCTCTTTGGGCTCACAGGACAGCTTACAAAGCACCGATAGGGATGTCTCCCTACCGGGTTGTCTTCGGAAAAGCATGTCACCTACCGGTCGAGATTGAGCATCGGGCATATTGGGCTGTGAAGATTTGCAACTTCTCCATGGACCAAGCTGGAGAGGAAAGAAAGTTGCAACTAAATGAATTGGATGAGATCCGATTGGAGGCTTATGAGAACTCGAAGTTCTACAAGGAAAGGACAAAGAAGTTCCATGATAGTTCTATTGTTAGAAAGGACTTCGAGGTTGGCCAGCAGGTTTTGTTGTATAACTCTAGACTCGGCCTCATGGGTGGTAAGTTGAGATCAAAATGGACTGGACCTTTTGTTGTGACTAATGTTTACCCTTATGGTGCAGTAGAGATCCAAGGTCCATCTACAGCTAAAAGCTTCAAGGTGAACGGGCATAGACTGAAGCCTTTCCTCAGCAACCCTTCTTTAGTGGATGTAGTGGTGGAGGAGACGTCTTTGGTCCACCCCACCTATCCTCCCTTCTGACTCAGGGAGTTTCTTTTCTCCTTCCCTCCTCACTTTTAGTGCACTTTGTCGATATCTGATGATTGTTCTGATTGTTCGATCTACTGATTGTGACACACTGAGGACATTGTGTCGTTTAAGTGTGGTCTATTCGGGGAGGTTGTTTCTTTGTTCATGTTTCGGTTTTTATGTAGTTTGTTGTGTCTTGTGTACAGTTTTGCATACTTTTCGTAAATTCTGGATTGTGGTTAGGTTGTCAGTTTTCCTTCACTTCATTGATACTCTGAGATTTTGGATTCCTTGCTTTTCTTTGCTTGGAAGATGATCATGATGTTTGAGAGTTGAATTGATTGTGACACAAATGCCCTGTGTGAGAATTTGAGCCACTTGATGTTCTTTCTTGTGTGTGATATGTCTCTTGATTGCTTGCACATATGCCTTGGTTTGACTCTTGTTGATAACTCTTGATTGATATGCATGTTTGGAAGTGATAAAGGCAGCTTTGTTTTTGAGCCTCTCTAGCCAAATAAGCTTACCTTGTTCTAATCCTTTGAAAACCCTTTTTGAGCCTATACTTTCCCCCATTTCTTTGTTTTGAATGCTCATACACTAGCCCTAAGTGAAAAACCATGATTACCTTAACCTTAGGGAATTTTGGAGCTTTGGAAGTGTTTTGGGAACAAGTGTGGTCTCCTTGGGGATTCTGATGAGTTGGCTAGTTAGTTCCTCTTCTTGTTTTGTTTTTGTAAATATGTGGTGTATCTTGTCTCTTGAAATTGTGTGCTGAATAGAGAAAAGAAAAGAGACAGGATGAAAAAAAAGAGAGCAGAAAAATATAAAAAAAAATGTGAATAATTGTGAATAATGGAGTCAAGAAGAGGATGGAATTAGAGGTTGTGGGTGTGTTTGAATGTGTTTACACTTGTTCCCCATTGCTCCTCTGTTCCTTATGGTTTGTAGCTTCTTATCCAGATATATCCTCCCTTGTCCTTGGCCCCATTACAACCATGAAAAGACCTTTTGATTTGAACATGCATATGTGTTCGAGTGTTGATATTAGAGGTGATGGAATCGTACTTGACGTAGTCCTCCTTTTGTATTTTTACTTTTTATAGTTTAGCTCTTAAGGAGCATGGGTTACTATAAATACCCAGCTCCTTTATTGTATTGTCACTTTTGAGAATAATGAGAATTGAATTTTCTGAATCAGAAACTATTCTCTCTTGAAAGTCATAGGCTAGAGAGTCCAAAGACTTCCTCTAGCCACCTTCCAAGCACCCTTTCTATCTTTCATTTTCCATTTTCCACGGTGCTGCCTCTCCTCCACTGCCACATCTGGCACACGTCCACTCCAAGCCACATCAGCGCACGCGTCCTCTTTTTCCCTCACGCATCAGATACGCACATCCACATTCTCTTTCTCGTTCCTTCACTCTCGCAGAACTGTGCATCTCATTTCATCCTCGCACATCCTTTGCACATCACAGAGCATTTCACTTTCTCTCGAGTGCTCTCCTCTTCATGAGCCATTGCTTCCATCACGGTAATCCTCTTTTTCCTCACAGCTCCATCTTCTTCCACCATTTCTTTTGATTTCCACCGATTAAAACCTTGTTTCACCTTCGATCCAGACTTTTCACCGATTGTTTTCCTCCAATCTTATGTTTGAACCGATTAATCGGTTCATTTTGAGTTTTCCCTCTTTTCTAGGGTTCGTTCATGATTTTAGGGTTTTCTCTTCGAGTTTAACCTTCTGTTCTTGTTCTTCTTCGAGTTTTTGTCCATTCCGCTGCGTCTTCACTCGTCGGAGAAGCTTCGAGGAGTCCGCATCGAGCTCGCATAGCTTCGGTCGTCAGCTTCTCGGGCGTTCGTCCATCAAGTGGTATTCAGAGCAAGGTCGAACACGCTTCGAAGATAAGTATCACTTTCCTTGCGTCTTTTCGCTTTGTCTTGATTCTGAGTATTTTGTGTTGATTTGTTGTAATCTGTGTTTGTCTTTGTGTTCTGGTTTAACGCTGTGCGTTTAACTTCTTTCATTTTAGCGTTTATGTTTCGTTCATTGTTTCTGTTCTGAGTTTCCTTCAATTTCTGAGTTAAGTTTGTTTCGCCTCCCTATTTTATTCATTGTTTGTGTTGTTTCGATTTTGTTCTCACTGTTTCGCGTCTATGTTGAATTTTCTTCTTCTTCCGCGTTGTTCAACACATGCGTTTAACTGTCTTGCTTTGATTCAATCTCTTCATATTCGTTTAGGTTTCAATTTTGTGTTGAGTCTAATCTGTGCTTTGAGTCACTGTTTTTATCATTTTATTCGGTGAATCCAATTTGTTTGAGTCTTTTAATTTCTAAATCGAATTCTGTTTTGTCATAGTCATGTTAGTTGGTTTTTCTTGTTCATAACTTCAAGTTGTATTTCTTATTTGAGTTGTGTTTGTGGTGATCTGATTATATGTTCAATGTGCATACCGTATGAGCTATGACATTCAATACTGAGAGCTCGGATGCATGAAATGAGCAGCAGATCTGATTTGAATTTGCTGTTGTGAACTTCTTGTTTTAATAAGCTGTTGAATTTGAATATTGAAGCTATTCTGCACTTTTAAAATTGAGTTGGAATGCTGAGATGACTAGTAACAAAGTGTCAACCAGAAAAGCCGTGATATGCTCAGCATTAGCTTGGTTGTTAGTGTGAAAGTCACAGCAGAAATTACTTGCAAGCAGTAGGCCGAACTGCATATTTCATTGCTTGAGTCTTTTGCTTTGTTTTTGTTCATTTCAGTAGTAGATCATTGCTGGAATTCTGTATATTTAATCCTAGAGTCTTTGCAAACCGTTTTTAAACTTTCTAAACTGCAGAACTAAGTTGTTTCAATGCTTGTTAATCACTGTTTTGTTCCAAAATGAAATAAAGGCATGAGTTGAATAAATCAGTTCAAAAGAGGCAAATTCTGAAAAGAAAAACAAGGAACTGAACATGTGAATTTGAGTAAAAGCCTATGAAATTGTGTAAACTGGCCTTGAATGATCAAAACAAGCATCCTTAAACTTGTTCGAATGGATTTCAGTGTGCAATTGTGTCCAGAATTGAAATTGCTAAAAATAGGATATGGGACAAGTTCAATTTTGCATCTGAAACCTGTGTTCACCAACAAGTTCTGCAATTCATTACTGTATTTTTTTTATTTGCTTTCTTAATCTGTTCTAGATCCCTTGTTAGGTTCTGTTTGTGTGCTCACCTTATTCATTACTTTGTTTCTTGCTTGTCATTGTTGAATGTTCTGGTTTTGTCTCAGTGCACGTGTGAATTCTGATCTGCTGTTCCTAATTGAAGTTTTTTTTGTTTGCTTTTGTAATCTGGTCTAGAGTTGATCTTGAGTCAGTTTCTCTGTTGTGCTGTCAATTCCTTTGCTTTAGTGGCTGTCCTGTTCTGTTTTACCTGTCTGTCCATTACTTTGATCTTAGCCTAGCCTTTTCTGAAATGAGAAGCTTTTATACTTTGGTTTCTGGAATTTGAAAGAAGGTTTGTGTGCTTGGTAGCATCTTAGGTGGTGGTGGTCTGGAAGATTCTCCAGCTGTGTACTGCCAAGGGAGAATCTCCCTTCCAAACCTTTCCATTTTGAGTGCTTTAAGTTTTCAAAGTGAAGCCTGAGTGTAGTGAGTTTCGTGAGGCTAATTTGGCCTAATTCCTTGGCACTTTGAAATAGAGAATTCATTGTTAATCTAACTGTTTGTAATTGTTCATTGTGCAGGGAAAAGGAGTTTAGTGAGTAAACTAGAGCAACTGTGATTTGTTGCAACTGGAACTGCAATCACTGTTGTTTTAATTGATTATTGATTTCCTGGAACTGTTATTTGTGCTTGTGAATTTATAAACTGTCATTGCATTCATTTCAGTTAAAACATTGCTTGCTGAATTCATGATGTATTCACTGTTTTGAAAATGAATTGTGATTTCATGGTTTAATTGGGCATGTTGAATGTTGATTCTGATTTGATAATACCTATGGGAACTTGGTAGAGGCATAGGATTTTCAAATAATGTGCTAATTGTTCTATGAGCGTTTCTGGAAGTGCATCAACATTGTTTTAACTGCCAATTTTTGTATTGCATCATGTTAATCTTTCTCCATTGTTTTGATTAGTCTGGTGGTTGTCTAATTAGTTGGACTAAGGTTTGAACTTCATATATTTGAATCTGATGAAAATTGAGTACATTGACCTATGTGTGCATATCAGAATTTCAATGAAATAATTTGAGAGCTTAAACAGCTGAGATTTATTTGTGCAGATTTCCATTCTGTTTAAATTCATTGTTTAATGTTAGCTGAATTTTCTGCATTACATCATATCACTCTTTGTCCATTGGTTTGATCAGGTTTGATTAATTTGGAATTATTGTTTAATCAGTTTGGTTTCAGCCTTGAATTACACCCATTTGCAGCTGGTTTAATATCCATGTTTAGGTGTATTTTGTTGGAATTGATATAATTTCAGTGTGCAGATTTGAACTAAATCAGTGCAGGGATAAAGTGCAGACTAGGAGTGTTGTGTGCAGAGTTGATAAACATTTGGAGTCAAGAATTTTAAGCAGCAGCAGAATATCAGTAGAGCTTACAGCAAGATAGACCAACCATTTAATTAGGGGAGTTGTTTAATTTTGTTGCCTCTGGATTGCTTAATTGTTTCTGTCTTAGCTGGAAATTGATAGCATTGATGGTTGCTCTGCTGAATTGAGTGTGAATATTTGATTGCAGTTTGTCACTTGAGAGCAAAAACAATTTTATTAGCTGCCAGGATCAACTGTACCGAGAGAAAGGGAAGTTTACTACCCTATATCTTTGTCTGCCATTTGTTTTAATTAAGTGAATCCTCACATCAGTTTGTGCATATGTGTTTGTAGAACTTGATCAATAGAAATCAAGAAGATTTGATAGCAGCAGTACTAAGTTGAGCACGTGGATTTTCATTTGAACAAGGTGTTTGGGTCAGATCGTGGCAGCAGCAACATCTCTAATGGGACAGGACTGAGATTGACACGAAGCAAAGTGGATCACGTGAATGTGGGCACCAAGAGCACCGTAGCATAGGATTTCAATTTTTGTTTGTATTTGTACTGGGTTTGTGTTTGCCCACTGTTAGCTTTAGTTTTTGTTTTGTAAAAGGGCCTTTTATAAAGTCCAAGTGTTTAGGAAGAGTCCTTGGTGCTCTTTCAAACCCTTGGCAACTTTATTTGCTTTTATTTTTAGCATAGCTAGACAGGTGAATGTGTCTTGTTAGCCAAAGCTACAAGCTTCACCATAGGAGTAGAATTTAAATATTGATTTGCTTTATGTTTCACGTTTAGGGTGATTAGGCTAAAAGGGATTAAACTCTAAGCCTTTTCACACATTAGAGTCCGAGAGTCTAGTCTTTTAATTGTGCTTAATTGTATGTGTTTGTTTGTGAGTTGTGTCCTTTGATTTTAAAAGTGATTTTAGTTTAAAGGGGTAACTAGTAGTAACCTAAGACATTTCTGGCAAGGCAAGACTTGGTACTTAAGCAGTCTTCATGACTCACCTCTCTTACCTGGGACTTGTCTAAGTGTGAATCTTGTATACCTTTACACTAGAAACAACTTTTAAAAACAAAGATGTCTTCTTATGGTTCATATAGGTCTTCTAGGTTAGATAAAGTTGATGAAATGTTTAAACAAGCTAGGAATCTTCCATCCTTTGGTAAAGACATAGGTGCATTAACATACCTAGTTTGGGAAAAAGAAATTGATAAAATAAATCCTTGGTTTTGTGAAGAGAGTGAATATTATGTTCTTAGTATATATCTCTCTAAGTTAGAAGTGCATGCAAGTGAGTGGTGGGATGAAAGACAATATCATGTTAGGAAAGGTAGAAAGTCTTCCATACGTAATTGGCATGATTTAAAAGCTTGCATGAGAAGAAAGTTTGTGCCTTCAAGCATTAAAAGAAACCTAGAACTAATTAGGGATTGCATTGAAGATGGAAAATCATTTCTTGAGAGTTTAAAGGATCATGGGTTTCTTCGTAGAGAATTAGAATTTAGGGCAAGACTTAAAGAGATCAAGAATAAGAAAAGAGAAAGAGAGATTGAGAGAAAAGAAAAGGAAGAGAAGAAAGAGAGAGAAGAAATAGAGAAAAGAGAAGAGAGAAGAAGAGAGGAATTAAGAAGAGAAGAAGAAAGAAGAGAAGAAGAAAAGAGAGAAAAGCAAGAAAGAGAGAAGGAGGAAAAGGAGAAATTGTTCCTTATGGCAAAACCTATTCTTCCAAAGACCATAGAACTTAAAAGGGAAGGTTTCCAAATCTTTACTTCTTTTCCTTATGGCAAAACCTATTTTTCAATTTTTGACTTCTCTTTCAAACCAATTGTCATGGAAACATTTTCAAAATATGACAATTCAAATCTTGAGTTATTCTTATCTTTAAGAAAACTATTAACTCAAGATAAAATAGAATTTGGACTTCTAAAATTCTCAAAGATTACTAATCAAAGCATTAGAAGTTCTTATTCTCTTAAAGAAAAATTATTTCTTGGATTGATATTAATCGAAGATATATTTGATGTGTATTGCAGATTCGTGTTTGATCCAGGAGGAAGAAAACTAGATCTAAAAGAATAAGGCCACTCGAAGATGGCCATGCTCCCAAAGATTGTGTGGAGTTTCTTCATAAGGCGATTGTCAGATTTGAGGACAAATCTTTTTTTTAAGAGGGAGGGTATGATGGAATCGTACTTGACGTAGTCCTCCTTTTGTATTTTTACTTTTTATAGTTTAGCTCTTAAGGAGCATGGGTTACTATAAATACCCAGCTCCTTTATTGTATTGTCACTTTTGAGAATAATGAGAATTGAATTTTCTGAATCAGAAACTATTCTCTCTTGAAAGTCATAGGCTAGAGAGTCCAAAGACTTCCTCTAGCCACCTTCCAAGCACCCTTTCTATCTTTCATTTTCCATTTTCCACGGTGCTGCCTCTCCTCCACTGCCACATCTGGCACACGTCCACTCCAAGCCACATCAGCGCACGCGTCCTCTTTTTCCCTCACGCATCAGATACGCACATCCACATTCTCTTTCTCGTTCCTTCACTCTCGCAGAACTGTGCATCTCATTTCATCCTCGCACATCCTTTGCACATCACAGAGCATTTCACTTTCTCTCGAGTGCTCTCCTCTTCATGAGCCATTGCTTCCATCACGGTAATCCTCTTTTTCCTCACAGCTCCATCTTCTTCCACCATTTCTTTTGATTTCCACCGATTAAAACCTTGTTTCACCTTCGATCCAGACTTTTCACCGATTGTTTTCCTCCAATCTTATGTTTGAACCGATTAATCGGTTCATTTTGAGTTTTCCCTCTTTTCTAGGGTTCGTTCATGATTTTAGGGTTTTCTCTTCGAGTTTAACCTTCTGTTCTTGTTCTTCTTCGAGTTTTTGTCCATTCCGCTGCGTCTTCACTCGTCGGAGAAGCTTCGAGGAGTCCGCATCGAGCTCGCATAGCTTCGGTCGTCAGCTTCTCGGGCGTTCGTCCATCAAGAGGCTTGCCAAGTCTGTTGTTGTTTGCTTTCTTGAGTGCATTGAGTGACATTGATTTACCTTAAACACTTGAGAGAAACACTGATTGTGTGCATCTGTGAGGCTCTGTTGCTGTTGATTCATCTCTTGAACTGATTGACTGCTTTCCTTGTACTGAATTGTTTGGATGATTCTTTGAGTATGTGCTTTTGTTGACTCTGTGTTGGATTCTGCCTATACCTTTTACCGTCCAGAATTTTGTGAGAATTGTGCAACTGTGTTTCTATTTTGGAGTCTTTGTTGTCTGTCTTTCGAGTCTGTGTCAGCTCCCTGATGTTTGAGTAGTTCCCTGGTTTTCGTCTTGGTTTTGCCCAGGAGTGCAAAAGACTAAGTGTGGTCTATTTTGATGAGTCGTTAATTCTGGAATTATATTTAGTTTATTGCACTTAAATAAACCAGGGAATTGTGTTTAATTGTTTGTTATTTCCCTGTTTTCCGAATTCTGCTCAATTTGGTCGGAAATTTGTAATTGTGCTAATTTGGGTTTTCTGAGCTGATTAAGTGCATTTTTGAAGTGCAGGAAAATTTCGGAAATACATTTTGGGACATCAGGAAGAATGCCGAATAAATTCAAGACTCTCCACACAGACATTTTTGAATTAATTAAATTGTAATTCAGTAGTTTAGAATTTCTGTATCAACTCTTACATTATGGGTCAATTTTTGGTAAATTAGAGTAGACCCAAAAATTAGAAGTTAGTGATTTAGACCTAGGTTTTTCTTTTGTGTGGACCCCACCCTTATTAAAGGTGACCCACAGCTCTTGAAAAGCCCTAGCCGCCACTTGAGAGGGACCACTTTTTCGGCACTTTGTTTTTGGCACTGTTTTTAGTTTTCTCTTCTCTCGGTCTTGGAGTTTTTGGAGGTTTTTGTTTTGAATTTTCCCTGGGAACTGAAAACACTGTATGGGATGAATTGAATGGGAAGCACACCGTTTTCGGCTCGCATCCTTTTTGGCATCGAATCTTTAATT
The DNA here is from genome assembly GCF_029865625.1 of Vigna umbellata. Lineage (NCBI taxonomy): Eukaryota > Viridiplantae > Streptophyta > Magnoliopsida > Fabales > Fabaceae > Vigna > Vigna umbellata. The sequence continues at coordinate 5,315,831 of NC_142174.1, read as the reverse complement.
TAAGTTTGATTCCAGCGTTGGTGTGCATTCAGCTACTGTTACATTGATTTGAATTTGTTTTTTTTAATTGGAGAATGAAGCAAGCATGCGTGCTGCCACGTCCAGTAAAAGAAGCGCACAAGTGAATTGGTCTAGCTCATACGGTGCTGGAATTAATTTTCCTTGCGGGACAGGAGCGGATTCCATCTTGGAAGAGAGGATTGATTTTGTTGAAGTTGATGCACGGAAGGAGCTGAAGCAGGGAGAATGAAATGGAGATTGAGAGGTGAAGAGTAGGTGTGCACGGAAGTGGAGCCCTTTTTATTTTCTTTACTGCACCAAGGGAGAATACATCCCAAACTGAAATTAGGATGAGCTGGAAGCATGACGTGTGGGATGTGCAGGGGTAGAAACAAAGAGAGAGTTTGCATGAATTAAGATTGGATGGAGAGGTGCCACCGAGTTACTGCTACTGCTGTCCGGTGCAGGGAGTGGTCATGAATGATCATTTGTTTGTGTTAAAAAAAAACATAAGAAAAGGTGCCAAGGATTTCTGGAAGAAAGCAGCATGGTCACGGAAAGTGGAGATTTCTTTATTTCATTTTAGACTTCACGGCTTGGCTGGAACGTGGTGGAAGCAGAGGTGTCACAAGCTGGAAGCACTCAAGCAAGCATTTCTAGGAGCTGTGTGGTGTGCGCGTGAACGTGTGAGGAAAATAGATGAAGTTTTGTGATTGCTTTGGAAAGCACCGTATTGGTTACTGGAAGAAAGAGAATGCCTTTCTTTAATTCTTATTTCATTGTAGCATGCACATGTGACACCCACATGGAAGCACGGATTGCATTGTAGATGCAATTCCAATTTACCTTTGACTTAAGGGATGCACATGGGTCACGGTTAGTGGTAGGAAAAAAATTTAATTTCTTTCATTCCTTTGCCTGAGAATGGTTTACGTTATATGTTGAATTGATTTTCTTCTTCTTGATGGTGAATTGTGTTTGAATATTTATCTATTGTATTGTTTTCTTTAAAAGTTTTCATGCACTTTAATGCTTTCAATTATATTCAGTTGTATGTAATTTTTATCCGCAAACAAAATCACAAACCCCCCCCTTTTTTTTTCCGTGTGTGATCTGAGACTGAACCGCAATATTGGTCCTTGTGAGACGACCTAGGAGTCACTTCCTAGTTTATACTGCATTCTTTTATGCACAAATTTTGTGGGAGGTGCGACCCTCTCATCACCTGCTGTTGATGCTGTGGCGCATTGTTCCATCTCAGATTGGGGTGATTCCTCCACCCTGGGTTGTACCTGTTGCTGGATAAGTCATGATTTTGCTGTTGTTGTTGCCTGTTGTTGTAGATGTTCGTAGCATAAGCCTGAGGCGCATCAGAGGCAGCAGAGTGCTGCAAAGAAGGACAAGCATCTGTATAGTGGTCACTGGAAGGACAAATAGCACATAGTCGTGCAACAGATGCAGATGGAGCTGCAGATCTCTGGTTGGTAGTCAACTGTGTCACCAACTTCGTAAGAGAGTCAATCTTTCCTTCCAACTTGCTTTCAACAGCTGATAAAGACTGGGCAACAACATCATGTACGCCCCTCACCACAATGGCATCATTCCTGGTGCTAAACTGCTGGGAGTTGGAGGCCATCTTCTCAATCAATTGCCTGGCCTCAGCAGGTGTGGTGTCTCCAAGAGCTCCACCACTGGCAGCATCAATCATACCACGGTCCATGTTGTTCAAACCCTCATAGAAATACTGGACAAGGAGATGCTCAGGTATCTGATGGTGGGGACAACTAGCACAAAGTGTCTTGAATCTCTCCCAATACTCATATAAGTTCTCTCCACCAAGCTGCCTAATCCCAGTTATGTCTTTTCTGATAGCTGTGGTCCGGGCTGCTGGAAAAAATTTATCTAAGAACAGCCTCTTCAGATCATCCCAGCTAGTGACGGATCTAGGCGCCAAACCATACAACCAATCCTTAGCAACATTTTCCAATGAATGAGGGAATGCCTTCAAGAAGATGTGCTCTTCAGGAACATCATGTGGTTTCATACTATAACAGACAATGTGGAATTCCTTCAAATGCTTATGAGGACTCTCACCTGCAAGACCATGAAACTTGGGCAACAAATGGATCAGTCCAGTCTTGAGAACAAATGGAACGTCCTCATCAAGATATTGGATGCACAAGCTTTAGATATCGAAATCAGGTGCAACCATCTCCCAAAAAGTCCTCTCACGAGGTGGAGGTTGTGCCATATTGTTCTCAGTGTGAAAAACAACAGAATCAGAATCAGAATCACGTGCAGATGCAACCGATGCAGTAGATGCAGTATGCACAAAGTACTCAGCAGTGGGATGCACAGTATCCAATGGAACAGACTCAAAAATAGACTCTAAAGATAAATTTCTAGAATGCCTAGCTAACCTATGAAAAGTTCTATCAATCTCAGGATCAAAGGGTGGTATAGGCCCAGGATTTCCCCTAGTCATGCACTAAGTCACAACACCCTAAAATCATGAAACGATATCACAAAAATTTTGAACACACAAAACAACCTAAACAAACAAATCACACACACTCAAACATACAAGACAAAACACAACACACAAACAACACATTATCAACACAAAAGACCTAAAACTGAACCGTTGGTCCCCGGCAACGGCGCCATTTTGATGAGAGGGTCGCACCTCTCACAAAAGTTGTGCATAAAATTAATGCAGTATAAGCTAGGAAGTGACTCCTAGGTCGTCTCTCAAGGACCAAATTTGGTTCAAGTCTTAGGTCAAACACGCAGGGGGGGTTTGATGGTTTGGTTGCGAATAAATAAAAAAGCGTTTTAAATAAAATTCAAAATAGTAAAACTATATTAAGACAGTAAAAACGGAACTGATACATTAAAATGAAATTGTAGCAACTGGAAATAGTAAAATCAATTCGAAACATCTAAAATACAGAAAATGAGTTCAAAATATGATATAAAATATTTTAAAGCAAAGGAAATGAAAGAAAATAAAACTTATGACCCATTCATCTACCAAAAGAAATTAAACATTGCAAATGCTTATAAAGAACTACCTCCTTAACCGTGTCACCACATCTCCAACGTATCCTACTTCTTTTCCCAAATAAAAATTCCACACCTCTGCACCATCTTCCTTCAATGATTAAACTATAGAGAATAAAACTTTCTAGCCTCTTGAAAGTACTCCATCACCGTGCACACTATGGTCCACATTCACGTGAATCACTCTTCTACCTAATCTACTTCTTCATTGCATAAATTAAAAGCCATTCTCTTTTCTTCCAGCATGGCCCCTACAATGTGGCAGCAACAGCTCCTACCTACTCCCATCACCTCTTCATCAAACCGTGACCTCCTAGAGCTTCATCAACCAAACATCAATTTAAAATTCCCATTGCACGTAAGCAGGCCCCTTTTCCATGTGTTTCCTTCTTTTTCATTTAATAAAAATGCTCAAAGAAAAACCAAAGTCACGGCTGGACAAATCCTCTTTACTAAATGAAAAGGCTTTTAATTGTACTCTACCATTCTCGTACACACCATTCTCTCCCAGTTAGAAAAGAAATGAGCTTCTGCTCTTCTTCTAGCGCAACACGCCTACACCAACCAGTGCCAGCTCCTACTTGCATCACCGTGCTGCTCTTCTAGCACAACACACCTCCATTTCATTCTTCTTGCATCCAATCCCCGTGCACAGCTCAACACGCGTTCCAGCGTTCTACACACACCATGCCATTCTTTGAATCTCGTGCTTCACGTTCAGCTACTCATCCCCGTGCACTCCCCTGCGGCTGGCTCCTAGCACCTCTAGCACCGTTTGCTTCCAGCAGTGACATCATTTAACTCTCAACCCTGCTTGCAGCCGTGGCAATAGTGTGCTTCTTCCACCAACCAAACCGTACAGCAACTCTCGCACAAAGAAAGTAGAATTCTACTCACCAGCCAAGATGAAAATGATTCACCGAATGCACTTCACAAGTCCTGGAATCAGCGTATCCTCTTCCAAAATAAAGCCCACCATACAGTTTAATAATGAAGCACTACTGGACCTAAACTTCACTCTAGTTCATGAGCCAAAATGAAATTAAATGGCAAACTGAAAACGAAACTCATGCACAAGTCAAAGCAAGAAAATTAAATTTCATAAAAGCTTCCTTCGCAACAGTGTTTTCAGCCAAAGAAAAATTTCCCCAAAACCAAAACCCGAGAGAAATAAACATTTCCAAAATGTGTGGCGGCTGGCACCCTCTACGGACGTGTGTCCTCCCTTTAATAGGGATGGGGTCCACACAATAAAACCCTAGGTCCAAGTCACTAACTTCTAATTTTTGGGTCTACTCTAATTTACCAAAAATTGACCCAAAATATAAGAGTTGATACAGAAATTCTAAACTACTGAATTACAATTTAATTAATTCTAAAATTTCTGTGTGGAGAGTCTTGAATTTATTTGGCATTCTTCCTGATGTCCCAAAATGTATTTCCGAAATTTTCCTGCACTTCAAAAATGCACTTAATCAGCTCAGAAAATCCAAATTAGCACAATTACAAATTTCCGACCAAATTAAGCAGAATTCGGAAAACGGGGAAATAACAAACAATTAAACACAATTCCCTGGTTTATTTAAGTGCAATAAACTAAATATAATTCAAGAAATAACGACTCATCACCGTCCAAGAACACGCAAGACACTACACAAAAACGGACCGAAAACGATTTTTAATCGGTTCAAATCAAAGATATTTCATCACAGTGCAATGTAAGCGGATTAAAAGTAAATTTAAACGGTCCAAAACAGAGAAAATGAACCTCGAAAATCAATGGCGCAGCAGCAGCGTTCGCGGGGAAGACGATGAACAGTGAGCGTAACTGCTCGCGGGTTCGCGTTCCCCATTTTAATACTATTAGACGTCCGGTACGCTTGGGCCCGACGTCTATAATATTATAGACGTACGGCCCATCACTAATATGACGTCTTTAGGAATTTAAAATTGATATTCACAGGGCTTTGAGACATTCGTTAAAAATCTACTTTTCAGGTTATCTACTTTTCAGGTTAGCTACTTTTCAGGTTAGCCACTAATGAGAAAGTGAGTGGAAGAGAGATTTTCTAAAGAGGAATCAAAGGAAAAATGTAGAGAACCTTTAGAAAATTGTTTAGGAGTGTGTGTGCAAAGAAGAATCTGAAAATAGAAGCCAAAGCGCGACTTAGGGTATACAAATACCCCAATGGGCTCGGGTTCCGCTAAGGGGCAATCTATGTCCATTCTGCGACACTACCGCTCAGCGGCACTTTCGGGAAGTGGTCTTCTTCCTAGCTTAACCTAGGTGCCTCCTACTCATGCCCCTCACTTGTTCCCTGCAATTAAATTCTCAGATCACTCATGCAAATTCCTATCATGCAACTAAAGCAGAACAAACAAAAATATAATCAATCAACTAGGTTGCCTCCCAGGTAGTGCTTGTTTAACGTCATGAGCCTGACCCAAAATCCTCCAGCACCCTTCAGTAGATGCAAATCTTTCTTACCAATACCCATCAGTAGGTGTATACAAACATAGTATCCTTCAGTAGATACTCTTCCGCCTAACATCCATCAGTAGATGTAAACCCTGTAACAAACTTATAACAAAAACAAAAATACCCAAAAGTTCAAAATTACATCACCAAACCAAAAATTAAAAGTTCTTAAATAACTGGGTTGCCTGATGACTTAAGGCAGGGACCCATTACTAGAAGTATGGCTAGAAGAATCCAAGAAGAGCTTGAAGATATGGATACAACAGGGCAAGTTCTCTTCCTTCATTTTAAGTGGAATTTGGGAGATACCAAGAGAAGGGGCAAATCTGTCCATATGAATGTCCAAGTTGCTAGCTGCACCACCACGCTTTGCTAAGCAGACCATAGCAACATCAACACCCATAGACCACGTGCTGATTTGGTTTTTAACACATTTTTAATAAGCCTTTCTAGAAGGCCTTCATATTTTACACATGGGTCACCACATGGCAGCTGATCCATCATTCTCTGTACATTACTTCCTTGCTGCAGCTCCATGATTAGCCTATAAAATAATGGCAGCCAACTTTGTAAAAACACTTTTGATGATTAATGAGTTTTGATTCTGCTGATGCATTTTCCAGCACCTAAAACTCTGCCCAAAAGTCATCCCAATGAGCTTCCCTTCTCCATCTAGCTTCCTTCTAGTGGAAGGCCACCTGAGCTAGTTCTCCACCTTCCAAACAGGTCCTCAACCATCACTTACGCTACTTCCTTTTTTCACTCTGCATCTCCGCTGCCATCTCTGGATTCTCCTTCCCGTTGCATCCAATCTGTCACTCTTGCTGGAGCAACTTCATCATTGCCTCCCAGCAAGCGCTCTTTTAACGTCACTTGCTTGACCCAATAAAGCTCATGTTCCATCTTCTTCTTTTTTCTTTCTACTGAACTTCTTCAGAAATTTGATCAAACCAGGAACCTGTTGCAATGTCTCAATCATAGGAACTTTAATCTCCAATTTCTTGAAGATTTCCATTAAGCACTTAAATTTCTTTTCCTTCCTATGATACTTCTTTGGATGACGAAAGGGTTTTTCATATGATTCTCTCTCTCTTCCTCTCGTCCTCTTTCTCTTTTTTCTCACTTTCTTTTTTTCTTTTCTTTTTTTACTCACTTTCTCAATCTTCAGACAAATTTTCTCTTCTTCTTTCTCTTCTCTCTCTTTTTTCTCTTCTTTTTCCAACTCAACTTTTTCAACATTTACATTCACTAGCACTTTACATTCTTCCCTGGGGTTAACCTCAGTATTAGCCCCAAAATTTCTTTCAGGCCTTTCTTCCAACAGCTTAGTAATTTGACCCATTTGCATCTCCAAGTTCGTAATAACAGCTTCAGTGCTCTTTTGAGTGGATGCAGTTGCCTGTATGAATTGTTGAAGAGTTTCTTCCGTCCTTATTAATCTTTCATTAATTGTAGCTATTTGTTGCCATAAGGTTGGTTGGTGTTGTCGCTTGTGAAATTGCCATGATTGTCCAGCTTGCCCATTTTGTCCTTAACCAATACTTGGGTGTGGTTTCCACTCTTGGTTGAAGTTCCCCTGGCGGTATGGAAATTGATTGGCCATGAAATTAGCATCCTCTAAAACTTCCATTGGAAAGGCCCATTGACCATTGATATGGTCACACCAAATAATTCACACATCTGAGATTGAACTTGTGCAACAGTCTTTAACTCTTTTGGCAGTTGTGCAAGTGCCTTTGTGAGATTCTCCAATTGTTGAGTTAGTATCTTGTTCTAAGCTAGCAAGGCATCATTGGATTGCAACTGTAGAACTCCTTTTAGTTGAATAAGAGCTCCTCTTTCATTGTTCAGCTCATTATCATTAGTAGCCATAATTTCAATTATTTATGTAGCTTCCTCTGGAGTTTTCCATTTGATATTTCCTCCAGCTGAGGCATCAAGCATAATCTTGGATTGTGAAACAAGACCTCCAAGGAAGATTAGGACTACTTCTAATTCGTCACACCCATGCGTGGGAGTCTTTCTGAAGGGCCCAGATGTCTATAATATTATAGACGTCCGTCCCCCCCCCTCCCCACAATGGACGTGTAAGGGGGTTGATGATAATAGTTGAAAAACTGTTATTTTCATGCTTAAAATTGATACTAAAAGCAACCTTTAACACTTAGAAACTAGCTTGAAATCATGCTTTTGGTCATGTTTTCAGAAATAAGAGAGCTGGACAGGTTTATGCTTGATTTCAGTGTTTTTGTGCAGGTTTGAAGGTGAATTTGGTGAAAGAAGTGAAGAAGGAGAGAAATGGAATCAGAAAAGACATCAAAAAGTGCAAAAAGAGAAGCCGCAAGTACCGCTCAGCGGCAGTTTACCGCTGAGCGGCACTCATGAGGTCACGTTTGATCCGCTGAGGGGCAAAATGGCCGTTGGGGGAAGAAACCAACTCACGCACTTACCGCTGAGCGGCAGTTTACCGTTGAGCGGCACTTTTATGGGCTTGGGCCTAATTTTTCTGTATTTTTAGAATAGTATATAAGCTTTAGGACATCCTAGGGTTTGTATTTTTGGCAGAGACTAAGCAAATACTCTCTTTTCCACCCCTTTGAAGGAGGATCTTAGATGCTTAGGCTACCTCTTCACTTTTTAGGGTTTTATCTTTCATTCTTCCATTATTATTCATCTAGTTTCACGATGAATATAGTGAACTAAACCTTGTATTGTTGTTTGGGAATCAATGTAGTCTTGTGAAACTCTCATATATGGAATTTGTTTTAACATCATACTTTTAAGACTTATGCTTTCTTTCATCATTAGTTAGGGTTTTTCCTCTTTGCTTAATGCTTGCTTTGTTTAACTCATTCATTGCCATGATTATTGATTTTGTCGATACGGGAACGTACGGGGAAATCTAGATCCGGGGAATTTCTCCCAATAGTATATTGGTTGCCGTTAAGCTCCTGCACTTAAGAACTAATTACTAGGAATGATAGGAATTGTATGAACTCGTAATTAAGGATAGGCCTTCTTGCAAGGTGATTTAGAGAGTGGCATTAACAACTGATGAAAAGAATGTTGAATTCCTAAAGTATATGAGAGTGGATAAGATGAAATTGATAACCCCAACAACATACTCATCCATCTATTTCATTGAAGTATTTGTATTCTGTTTTCGCCATTGATCAAATTCATGCATACATGTTTATTTACTGTCTTTTGCATATTAAACTCGAATCAATTTGTTCTTAAGTCTTAAATAATCAACAAATCACATAACTAAACTAGGCCGTGAGTCCTTTGGGAGAACGATACTTGGTCTTACCGAGTTTTATTACTTGAAACGATTTGGTCACACTTGCCGATTGTAAAACAAGTTTGTGGCGCCGTTTTTCGGTGTTCATAAATTTGTCATCAGCTCACAAGGAAGTTGAAGCATTTATTTGTTCAGTCTCTTAGACGTCCGTTGTGGGAGGGGACGGACGTCTATAATATTATAGACATCTGGGCCCCTCCCATGGACGTCTAAAATCCCCCACGAATATCAATTTTAAATCCCCAATTATAAACGTCGGGGCCCAATAGTACTGGACGTCTAATAGTATTTATACTAAAACGTGAACCCGCGAGCAGTTATGCTCACTGTTCATCATCTTCCCCGCGAACTCTCTCTGCGGCATTGCATTTCCAGGTGCGTTTTCTCTCTTTTGGACCGTTTAAATTTACTTTCAATCCGATTACATTGCTCTATGATGAAATATCTTTGATTTGAACCGATTAAAAATCGTTTTTGGTGCGTTTTGATGTAGTTTGTTGTGTGCTCTTGGACAGCTTTTTTAACTGTTTTTGGCCTACGTTTTAGGTCGTGCCCTCCTCGATTTCCCTCCCTTTCATTTGGAATCTACTTTTCAGGTTAGCTTGTTCGTTGATAAAGGTTTTTTTTATGCATGTTATTGGTTTTTGTGTATGCATGTTTTTGACTGTAAGGTATGCATGTCTATAGACGTCTGCCAGTGCACAAATGGACGTCCAACCCCAGCCCTACCACAAAACAATTCAGGCAGGTGGTCGTTAGGGGATAAATCTCGGACGTCTGTGTAGACGTCGGGGGAGGGAGGAGACGGACGTCTCTGGGGACGTCAAACAGCCACGTGGGGACGTCTATATGGACGTCCGAAGGTGTACACCGGACGTCTGGATAGCCGTCGGGCCTGACACATCAGATGTCTATATACACGTCTGATGTAGACCCCCCGACGTCTGAGTAACGTCACCCACAAAGACGTCGGGGGAAGGTCGGACGTCAAAAGGCCAAAAGAACGGACGTCTAAAGCTCTTTCTGCACTAGTGAATCCAAATTGAGCATGATGGTGTCAAGCTAATGACTTTAAAGAAGCGCTTGCTGGGAGGCAACCCAGTTTTCTAAACCCTTCTTTTTAATTTTTGTTATTGTTTTGTTTTTGATGTGTCTAACGTGATCTAGTATGCAATGGTATGTTCTGGGTTGGGGTGAATGTTTGTGGTATGATGCATAAAATTTTGAAAGTCAAATGTAAAATGTGAAACTTTGAGTGGGGACAAGGCCCAAGCTAGTGGAGAAGGTGGCACTTCCGGAGCTACAGTTATGGATGAGGATGAGGATGATGAGGATACAAATGCAGATGAGGATGATGTAGATGAAGATGATGAGGATGAAGATGATAGCAGAGGATGATGAGACACCAGCATTTACTGATGGATGTCGCTCGATCAGGATGTGTCTTTGTCTTTATTTTTATGCATGTTGAACTTTGTTTATTTTATTTTGATTTTAGTGAGTTATGTACTTGGTTAAATGGATAGTGTGTGCAATGGTTTTGATAGACGGGGTCCAAGTCCAATTAGTTTAGTGTAGTATTTCTTTTACTTTTATTAAAACATGTGTAAAAGGTGTTAGGCATGTGCTAGAAAGGAGGGACTTTTAGTCCTATATATAGACATGTCATCACCTCTTATAAGACACTTTTGAGAATAATGAATTAAACTTTCTGTAGAGAGAACTCCAGAATTTAATTCCCTTGAAAGTCAAGGTTAGAGAATCCCAAAGGATCTCCTCTAGCCATCTTCCATTCACGCTTCATCTTTCATTTTCCATTTACACTTCAAAACTCTCCTACCTCCACGTAACCATTTGGTTCTCCACTCTGCCTCAGCCCCGTGGATTGCTTACGCCATCGCTGCCACATGAGCTTATTCCTCGCGAGTTTCCCTCAGTACAACACTACATTTTCATTTCGTGAAGTCTTCATCTACTTCACTCTCGAGAGAAAGCTCTTACACCACGAGCCACATTGTCATCGTAGAACCTCACCTTTCTCGCCGATTAAAATCACCTCTCCATCGTTCAAATCCGCTTCCGCATCAAACCTTATGTTTTCAACCGAACAATCCTCGAATCTATGGATTGTTCATTACTGTTCCTCTTCGACTCCAAAACCTAGTGTTCTTGAGGAAATCTATTTCTTCCGCTGCTTCCTGGTTCTTCAGCTCGATCAAGTCCAGATTTCACGTCGCCTCTTGATTCAGCTCAAGCCTTCAACTATCATGTGGTATTCAGAGCCTACGTTAGGCGCGTCTGCTTGAGCTAAGTATCTCGTTTCTCTCTTATCTGAGTTTTACTCTTCGTCGATTCTCAAATTTTCGGTCTCGATCTGTTCTCTATTGTTGAGATTCATTCTGTGCGTTTGGTTGTTTTCAAATTTTTCGTGTTGTTGATTATCATTCGTGCAATGTCTTGAGTATTTTACTTTGTCTTGTTTATTGTTTGGTTTCTGTACATCAGTTGCTGCTTACAGTAGGTTCTGGTTGAGTCAATTTGTGTATGCCAGCTTTACTTTGAGTCTTTTCCTCATTTTAATCAGTCCATTTGTTCCTTTGAGTCATTTTCATTGATGAATCATATTCTATCATGTTTACAGTTATGTTTAATTGCTTAAAATGTCATAAATTCTATGTTCAAAGCTGTATTTGATTTTTTTTCTGAGATTCTGGATTATATGATCAGTAGTTGTACACCATATGAGCTATGATACAGTCATTGTGAGCTCGGGTGCATGCAAAAGTGACCGTAATCTCAGATTTAATGTGTTGTGTGTATTCTGATTTGCGTTTATTGTCATGGCCAATACATATTATTTCAATGATAAAAGGCATGAATGAGTTTGTATTAGGTGCACACCACTTAAGCCATCAATTGTTGAAGCAAATAGCTTGGTGACATCTTGTGAAAACTCCAACAATATCAAAGTTGCAGTTGACCGATCTGCATTGTCTTGTTTGAGTCTAGTTTTTGTTTTAAAATATGTTCTGGCATATAGATCTTGCTGAAAATCTTGCATTAACTTCCTCGTGTCGTGTTTAAGCTTCAAATTGTTGTTTTAAAGTCTTTTTCATCAATAATTTGTCAATTGACTCAATAAAACTTAAAACTGGTGGTGTGGTTGAGCTGTTTGATTGCATAATTGGCTATTGCAAGTTCAATTTTCGAATTACTATGTTCTGCATCCAATTTTAATGCAAAACAAGTTTGTTTTGATGTTTTAAACATGTTGAGATAGTTTAATTTGAGTTATATCAGCCTTTGTGCGTTTTTCACCTTTTGAAACCACCATTTTAAGTCAATTTTTTTATGAAGCAAGTATAGTGCAGTACTGACATTTTGATTGTGCATTTATGATTCAGTTGGATTGTAGTAAGTGCTAGGGTCTGTTGAATGAAATCAAAACAAGTGAAAAAGAATATCTATACAAGTTTAAAAAGCGTTCAGACCTTGTGCAATCCAACTAAGACAAGCTCCAAATCAGAAACTGAAAACATTATCAGTTACGAACTAATTTTTGTTGGGGCATTTTATCAAACGCTTTTGTACAATTCAATACTAGAGTCTCTTAACTGTTTCTGCTCTAACTTGCTTGTTTTTCTTGCTTTCTTAATTCCCTTTAGAGCAATTCTTAGGTTCATTTTTGAGTGCTTCCCTTCTTGATAGCTTTGTTTCTTGCTTGTCTTTGTTGGTTATCTAGTTTTGTCTGCAATGCATGTGAAATCTATTCTGCCAATCTTTAATTGAAGCTTTTAATTGCTTATTTCATCTGGTCTAGAGTTTCCTTGGTTAGAGTCTGCTCTGCTGTTTGAGTGGTTGTCCTGTTTATCCATCACTTTGTCTTAGCCTAACCATTTTTCTGAATTGAGAAATCTGATTCCATTCTAGTTTTTGGGATTTGAAAGAAGGTAAGTGTGCGTGGTAGTATATTAGGTGGTGGTGATCCATAGGATTCTCTGACCTAAACTTAAAATTTCTCTTTTTAACCTTTCATTTGAGTGCTTTAAATTTTTAAAGAGAAACCTCAGTGTTGTGAGCTTAGTAAGGCTAATTTAGCCTAAATTCCTTGGCATTTGCAAGAGAGTTCAGTTTCAATTAACCATTTTTGTTGATTGTGTTCATTGTGCAAGAAAAGAAATTGGAGTAATTAGATTGGAGCAGCTGTGATTTGTTTCAACTACAACTGCAATCACTGTTGTTTTAATTGATTATTGATTTCCTGGTGATGCTATTTGTGCTTGTGAATCTTTAAACTATCATTGCATTCATTTTAGTTAAAACATTGCTTACTGAATTCATTGATATAATCATTGTTTTGAAAGTGAATTGTTGATTTCATGGTTTAATTGGGCATGTTGAATGCTGATTCTGATTTGATAAAACCTATGGGAACTTGGTAGATGCATAGGATTTGCAAATAATGTGCTGATTGTTTTATGAGCATTTCTGGAAGTGCAACAACATTGATTTAAAACTGCCAATTTCTGATTTGCCTCACATTACTCTTTGTCCATTTATTTGATTAGCATGGTCCACTGATTTCTGAATTAGTTTAGGACATTGTTCTTGACTAGTTTGGTCCATTGTTTCTGCCCAGTGTAATTCATTGATTTTTTCTAAAAAGGTTGTTCTTGTCATAATCAATTGTGCATCAATTTGTTTTTAATTGCCAATGCATCCTCCAGTTTTAGGAAGTGATTAAAGCACCTAATTTCTAGTTTTAACTTGGCGGTTGAATTAATTAAGTGGTTAGTTTCTGCATTGAATTACATCCAATCTGAATTTAATTCAATGTCCATTTGCACTTGCTGGATTTTGTTGAGATTTATGTGTGTAGAGCTGATGTTTGAGAGTTTAGTTTGAGAAGATGTTTATTGAGAAAACAACAACCTAAGCACTTCATGTGGAAGCTTTGAACTGAAGGGAGTTTCTTTTACCTTAAATGGCTTCTGCTTTGATTAAATTGTTCTTGTCATGGATTTTAATTACTTGTAATGTGTGAATTGTTGATGTTGGTATGAATATATGTGCAGGTTTTCTGTGTGCAACACATTGTAATGGGCAGTCAATAGAAACCTTTCTTTGCATCAAGTGTATAAGCCCAAGAAAGAGTTGAACCCAAGAACTAGAAGACCCCAAAGTTGTCCAGAAGCAATAAGTCTAAGTGCGTATAAAGGCTTTGAAGAAAAGACATGCAGTAATGAACTGTTTGGACCATACCGTGGCAGCTGTTTGAATCTTTTGTAATTGTTTTCTTCATTTTTATGTGTAATAGGTTTTTTGTGTTAGCTTTCTTTTAATTTCATTGTAAAAGGCCATTCAAAGTCCAAGTGTCTTGGAAGACTCCTTGGTGCTCTTTCAACTCTTGGCAAAACTTTTCTTGTTTGTGTTTAAATTTTTTGTGTCTTACGTTTAGGGGTGATTTAGGCTAAAAGGGATTAAACTCTAAGCCTTGTCACATTAGAGTCCGAAGAGTCGTCTTTTAGTGTTTAATTGTTGTGATGGTTTGTGAGTTGTGTCCTTTGATTTTAAAAGTGATTTTAGTTTAAAGGGTAACTAGTAGTAACCTAAGACATTTCTGGCAAGGCAAGACTTGGTACTTAAGCAGTCTTCATGACTCACCTCTCTTACCTGGGACTTGTCTAAGTGTGAATCTTGTATATCTTTTACACTAGAAAAACTTTTATAAAAACTAAGATGTCTTGTTCTTCATTATAGTTCTTCTAGGAATTTCAATTTTGATAAGCAATTTAGTTACAAAGACATCAAAAGAGAACATGATAAAACTAGAAGGAAGTCTTGTTCATTTTATGAATTTGATAGGATTGAAGATGATTTGTATAAACAAGCTAGTGAAAATATTCCATTCTTTGGTGATGATATGGGTGCATTAACATACCTAGCTTGGGAAAAGGAAATTGATGACATGCATTCATTCATGGTTAGAAAAAGTAAATTTGAATCCTTCTATTCTAGAGATAATGAATCTTATATTCTTAGTCTCTACACTTCTAGTTTTGAAAAGCATGCAAGAAAGTGGTGGGATGATAGGCAATATCATGTCAAGATAGGTAGAAAAATCCCATTCATGATTGGAATGAATTGAAAGCTTGTATGAGAAAAAAATTTGTGCCGCGAGAAATTGAAAGAAACTTAGAACTTATAAAAGAGCTTATTAGAGAAGGTGAGTCATTCATTCAAAATTTAAGTGGGTTCTTGTTGAGAGGGTTGCACCTCACACAAAAGTTGATTGCATAAAAGAATGCAGTATAAACTAGGAAGTGACTCTTAGGTCGTCTCTCAAGGACCAATTGCGGATCAGGTAATAGGTCGAACACATTAGAGGGGGGCTTTTGAAAATGATTTTTGTGAATGCAATTGAACTAAAAAAAATGAAAATTAAACACAACCGAATATAAATAAAAGCATTAAAATGGAAACTACAACAGATAAATATCCAAACACAATTCAAGCTGTAAAAATGCAACGGTTACCCTAAAACATTAAATGCACAATATTGTCATCTATCCTACACATTCACCACCAAAAAGAAGAAAATCATTTCAATATATAATATAAAGTATTTTAAGGCAAAAGAAATAAAAGAAAATAAAACTTCTCTACTGTGACCCATTCATCTACCAAAAGAAATTAAAATTGTAAATGCTTCTAAAATACTCTTTAGCCGTGACACTTCCATGTGTTCCCTTCAAAGAAAATTAAAACAACTGAAATGTGTTCCTCTTTGGCCGTGACACTTCATGTGTTGCATGCAAAGAAATTTAAAATAATTGAAGTGCTCTTTCTTCCATCACGGTGCATTTCCAACATCTATCATATTTTAATCCACATGCTCCACCCATTTCCCAAAAGCAATTTAAAACAGTTTAATTGATACTTATCACCGTACCCTTGCTACTCCTATCTAAGTTGTCCATTCATTCTTAATCAATTGGAAAAACAATTCCTTTTTCTTGCTGTAGCCGTGAATCACCATGTGTTCCCACTACCTACTCCCGTCTAATCACCTTTTCATTCTCAAACAATTGGCTGCAGCAACCCAACGTGCTCACCACTCATTCTTCATGTGTGCCCCTTAATGTCCAATGAATCACCATCTTCATTTTTTATCCATCACCGCATGTGCCACTCTTTTTAAGACATCCCTTTTTCTAATTGTAATAAAATGAAATGTGCTCTTCATTGCAAAATGTGACATGACTACTCCCTGTCACCGTACTACTCTTCATTCTAGCAAAATATTGAGTTATTCCTCCCTAAAAGCAATTAAAAAAAATTCAATGTGTTACTCTTTCCACTCCAGCAAAGTATTGAGTGCATCCGTGACACCACACTGATTAGCGTGCAGCGTTTTAGCACATCACCGTACGCACTCCTCCATTCTCTGTGCAGCACCAAGTTGAGCGTGATTTCTCCAATCTCATCCTCTCTCACGTGCGTGCAGCTCGAAATAAATAAAAGGAACCGAGAGCTCCTTTATTGTGACCGTGACCAAGCGTTCTCTCCACTCCCTCTTTGCTTCCAGCCGTGATGTGGTGTGTGTCTTCACGTGAACATCACACGGTGTGTGCTTCCAGCTACCATTCTCCCAAGCGAGCCATCATATCATCTCAACTCATTCCAGCAAAATCAAAAAGTCTGTGTGCTTCCTTCGTGCCAGCAAAGATTCCAGCAGCGTGAATTTAAGTTAATCACCGAGTGCCACTTCCAAAATCATAAAAACCGAGTAGAGATTAACGTGCACAAGCTTTCATTCAATAAAAACTTAAACATACATTGTTCATGAATCTAGCACTTGCCAAACGAAAATGAAAAAAAGAGAATATGTGCTCTTCATTGCTCCCAATGTTCCAGGTCCAAGAGTTTGAAAACCCCCCAAAAACCGAGAGTGTCTGTGGCACAACGCAAGTGGCGGCTAACCTAGGCCGTGTGCTATCCTTTTAACAAGGGTGGGGTCCACACAATAAAACCCTAGGATCCATGTCACTAACCTCTACTTTTGGGTCTAATCTACTTTACCAAAAATTGACCCAAAATGTAAGAGTTGATTCAAAAATTCTAAACTACTGAATTACAATTTAATTAATTCTAAAATGTCTGTGTGGAGAGTCTTGAATTTATTTGCATTCTTCCTGATGTCCCAAAATGTATCTCCAAAATTTTTCCTGCAATCAATGATGAAAATAATTAACTCAGATAATTCAAATTAATTAAAATAAGAATTTCTGGTCAAATTAGGCACAATTAGCAAAAATGGAAAAATACCAGACGTTTAAGCACAATTCCCTGATTAATTCTAGCACAATAAACTAGGTGAAGTCAAGAAAATATTGACTCATCAGTTCTCTCGTAGGGAAAGTGAGTTTCTAGAAAAACTTAAGAGGCTATGGGATGAGACAAACAAATATAGAATTGAGAGATTAAAAAGAGAAAAACAAAAGCAAGAAGTAAGAGAGAAAAGAGAAAAAGAGAAAAAGAAAGAAGAGAAGAAAAAGAACGAAATAGAAGAAAAAAGGAAGAAAGAGAGAAAAGTGAAAAAGAGAGAAGAGAAAAAGAAGAAGAGAAAAGAAGAGAGCAAGAGAGAATAGAAGAGGAAGAAAACAAGATAAGAAAAGAGGAAGAAACAGAGAGAAGAGACGAGGAAGAAAGAGAAAGAAGAGCAAAAGAGAAAAGAAGAGAGAAAGAGAGAAAATAAGCACAAAGAAGAGAAAAGGAAGAAGTTGAAAGAATAGAAATGGAAGAAAAGAAAAAGCAATTAAGGGCAACATCTCTTCCTACCCTAGAAGTTAGATTCTTAAGGGAAGGTTTTCTATTCTCTCACTTTTCTCCATTTATATATGAATGTTAGGCATGTGCTAGAAAGGAGGGACTTTTAGTCCTATATATAAACATGTCATCACCTCTTGTAAGACACTTTTGAGAATAATGAATTCAACTTTCTGTAGAGAGCCAGAATTTAATTCCCTTGAAAGTCAAGGTTAGAGAATCCCAAAGGATCTCTTCTAGCCACCTTCCATTCACGCTTCATCTTTCATTTTCCATTTACACTTCAGAACTCTCTTACCTCCACGTAACCATTTGTTTCTCCACTCTGCCTCAGTTGCATGGATTGCTTACGCCATCGCTGCCACGCGAGTTTCCCTCAGTGATGCACAAATTTATGATCACCAAAATATGATGTCACAAACTTGTTTTACAATCGGCAAGTATGACCGAATCGTTTCAAGTAATAAACTCGGTAAGACCAAGTATCGTTCTCCCAAAGGACTCACGGCCTAGTTTAGTTATGTGATTCGTTGATTAGCTAAGACTTAAGAACAAAATAGTTGGATTTTACTATGCAAAACAGAAAATAAACATGTATGCATAAGTTTTGATCAATGGAAAAACAAAATACAAACACTTTCAATGGAATATATGGATGAATATGTTGTTGCGGTTATCAATTTCATCTTATCCACTCTCATATGTTTTAGGAATTCAACATTCAATTCGTCATTGTTAATGCCACTCTCTAAATTACCTTGTCAAGAAGGCCTATCCCTAATTACGAGTTCATACAATTCCTAGCATTCCTAATAATTAGTTCTTTTAGCACAGGAGCTTAACGACAACCAATATACTATTGGGAGTAATTCCCCGGATCTAGACTTCCCCGTATGTTCCCGTATCGACAAAACCAATAATCATTCATTGAATGAGTTAAACAAAGCAAGCATTGAGCAAAGAGGAAAAACCCTAACTAATGATGAAAGAAAGCATAGGTCTTAGATTAAGATGTAAGTACAAATTCCATATATGAGAGCTTCAAAAGATTACATTGATTCCCCAACAAACATACAAGGTTTAGTTCACCATATTCATGGTGAACCTAGATGAACAATAATGAAAGAATGAAAGATAAAACCCTAGAAAGGTGAAGAGGTAGCCTGAGCATCCAAGATCCTCCTTCAAAGGGGTGGAAGAGAGAGTGTTTGCTTCGTTTCTGCCAAAGATACAAACTGTCGGAACAATCGGTACCGTTATAGAGTTGCGCAGCGGAATAAAATATTCAGAAAGCGTGTTACGGTCACAAATCGAGTTATGATGGTCCGTTTTAGAAAATCAATTTTCTTAGAGAAAATTTAACAAACACTTGATGTGCATAAAACAGTAACGAGTGTAAGGAATAGAAAAGTTGACACACTGAATTTTTATCCTTGTTCGAATCAAAAGATTCTACGTCCAGTCATTAATCACTATAAATAGTGATTAACCTTTTTCACTAAAAATATAGTTTGCAGATTACAATCAGATAATCAAAATAA
Source organism: Vigna umbellata (assembly GCF_029865625.1). Classification (NCBI taxonomy): domain Eukaryota; kingdom Viridiplantae; phylum Streptophyta; class Magnoliopsida; order Fabales; family Fabaceae; genus Vigna; species Vigna umbellata. The sequence continues at coordinate 5,296,615 of NC_142174.1, read as the reverse complement.
GCAAAGAATAGAAAACAACTTCCTTCGACAAACGAACGGAAGAACCTGCTCAGCCAACTTGAAGAGAACCGCTCCGACCTTTGACACACAAAACGCGAGCTTCTCCTATTCACAAGACCAGGCAAGAGCACTCTATCACTTTGAGAACTTCCTCAGACAAACTGTATTCTCAAAATGGCATAGATCCTTTTCACTCACAGAGAGCTTCCCTTAGGCACAAAGCTCTAATACTCTCAATTGAAAAGTTATTTCTAAGAGCTGTGAAGACCTCTATTTATAAGCCTAGTTTCGTGCAAGGTGAAAAACTAAAAAAAATATCCCAACTGCCACTGATAATCGATTATCATAAGTGATAATCGATTATTTGTGTCCGTTATGGGGTTTTCAAAATGGTGATAATCGATTATCCTGAGCAATAATCGATTATTCCAGAGACTTGGACAGAATTAAATAAAACAGTGATAATCGATTATTCTGTGTAATAATCGATTATTTGCGCAAGCAACTCTCTTCTAAACTGGCTTGTGATAATCGATTATTACTCTTGATAATCGATTATTTGTGCAATGACTCACTAAATATGAAAACTTCTAAGAGTTTTTACATCATTGCATTTTATCCTATACATTTGTTTCTACAAAATGCGTTTAACAATGATGCATTTAGAGTCTTCAATTCTTCAGCTTTTATCATCATCAAAATTTCACTGTAGCTTCAAGATACCAATGCTCCTCATTGGTAACAATCTCCCCCTTTTTGATGATGATAAAAAATATCTTCTTGTTAAAAGCATTTCTAATTTCCTGCACATATTTCATACTTACAAACATGTTAGTAATAACTGCACTACTTAAATTAGAAGTTTTCTCCCCCTTTTTGATCATAAGCAAAAAGTAAAAAAGTGGAAAAACTCCCCCTCAAATTTTTCTCCCCCTCAACAAAAGAATTGATGCATTTCAAAACAGAAATAAAATTTAAATTTCATAACATGAAAGAACAGAATACCTCTTGGAATATAAGAACAACAGAAATTCAACTCTAACTAAGAAGTACAAACAATATTAATTAATCCATAATAGAGATAAAAACAAGATATCTAACAAACTCATATATCTTCCCCTTATATAGGTACCAGTTATCCCATAATATGTCAATCAAAAATAGATTTCTCAATTTCTTATCATAATCAGAAAAACATCTAATCTTTATGCTCCCCCTAAATTTGTTAACTTAAAAAGAATTTGGATCCTTTTAATTCATTAAAAATTACTCCCCTAAAAGTAATATTCCCTTTAAAAATCAAAGACAGATTCCATAAAAAAAAATTTAAAAAAAAGTTTTTTTTTTTTTTTTTTTTACGCTGTGACTTAAGATAATCGATTATTACTTTAAATAATCGATTATTTGCGAGCCAAATTGTCAAAATCCAAATTTTGAGGACGAGATAATCGATTATTACCCTTGGTAATCGATTATTTACGTTAATTTCCGAAAAACACAAATTTGGGCCAAATTTTCAACCTAAGACACATCTAACATTCATAAATTATTTCAAAGCTCTTAAAGAAAATACCAGGATACCATAGAGTCTTCTTTTCCTTTTGAAAAATTAACCTGCAAAACAAAACAATAGAGTTTTGGTCCCCATAATCTCATTTGGGTCCTTTGAGGTTAGAGACAATTTACTTTATAACAGGAATCCAAACATATTTTCCATTTGGAACATCAAAATGTTTAATTCTACATTTGTTAGAAGTGTGCCCCTTTTTCATACAATAAAAGCATGTGACAACATTTGGGTTTCTATAAGACACAGTTCCTTTTTCAACCCATACCCTACGGGTTCTTTTAATTTTGTTCTTACTTTTAAAAACACTTTTGTTTTTATAAACCTTTCTAAGAGTTATAGGCATTTCAATATTATTATTTCCAGTTGCAACTTGAAGAAGATTTTCAAGAATATCAATATCAAGCATATAACTCTTACATGAAAGACATTCAACAGGATGTTTAACATTTGAAGACTCTTTCATTTCCAAGTTGCAAATTTTATTTCTCAAACTTACTTCCTCATCTAATGCCTTCTCATATTTAATTCGCAATTCTTTAAATTCCTTTTTCAAATTTTTATGAGCAGCATTCAATTTTTCAGATTCATCAAGCAATTCAAGAAAAGCTTTTTGCAAATCAAATTCACTAGATTCAGAATTAGAACAACTTACTTGGCTTGCAGTGTCATCAACATTAGCTATCAAACATAAGTTTGTTTCTTCAACAGAATCACTTGAACTACTTGAGTCATTATCAACCCAAGCAATGTGGACCTTCTTCTTTTTGTGAAATTTCTTGATAATTGGACAAACGGCTTTTATATGGCCTCTTTCACCACATCCATAACATTTAAAGCTTGATGAGGAGCCTTGATTGTCCTTCTTTTTCTTCAAGAGTTGGCTTTTAGATGATTCATTGCTGGCCATTAAGCATAGATTTTCTTGCTTATTTGAATTGTTTGAGCTTGAAGAGCTTGAATCAGACAATGTCAACTTAACAACATCTGTGACTTTATCATGAGTAACTCTTAAAAATTCCCACATTTCCTGAGCACTTTCATAAACAGAAACTTTGAAAAAATCATCAAGGGTTAGTGCAGATAAAATTATGTTCCTAGCCCTAACATCATATTGTGCCATTCTATTTTCATCCATAGTCCACTGTAAAAATGGTTTTTCTACCTGCATATCATTTACTAAAATAGTGGGAACAATTGGTCCATTCATAACAACTTCCCAAATACCCTTGTCAATAGACTCCAAAAATATTTGCATTCTTATTTTCCAAAATGCATAATTTTCCCCCGTAAACAAAGGAGGTCTATCAATAGAAGCACCCTCAGCATAAACTTGGTTATGACCACCCATTTTCGAAAAATTTGAAAAACTATCAAAGCAAGCTCTGATACCAATTGTCGGAACAATCGGTACCGTTATAGAGTTGCGCAGCGGAATAAAATATTCAGAAAGCGTGTTACGGTCACAAATCGAGTTATGATGGTCCGTTTTAGAAAATCAATTTTCTTAGAGAAAATTTAACAAACACTTGATGTGCATAAAACAGTAACGAGTGTAAGGAATAGAAAAGTTGACACACTGAATTTTTATCCTTGTTCGAATCAAAAGATTCTACGTCCAGTCATTAATCACTATAAATAGTGATTAACCTTTTTCACTAAAAATATAGTTTGCAGATTACAATCAGATAATCAAAATAAGCAAAGAATAGAAAACACCTTCCTTCGACAAACGAACGGAAGAACCTGCTCAGCCAACTTGAAGAGAACCGCTCCGACCTTTGACACACAAAACGCGAGCTTCTCCTATTCACAAGACCAGGCAAGAGCACTCTATCACTTTGAGAACTTCCTCAGACAAACTGTATTCTCAAAATGGCATAGATCCTTTTCACTCACAGAGAGCTTCCCTTAGGCACAAAGCTCTAATACTCTCAATTGAAAAGTTATTTCTAAGAGCTGTGAAGACCTCTATTTATAAGCCTAGTTTCGTGCAAGGTCAAAAACTAAAAAAACATCTCCCAACTGCCACTGATAATCGATTATCATAAGTGATAATCGATTATTTGTGTCCGTTATGGGGTTTTCAAAATGGTGATAATCGATTATCCTGAGCAATAATCGATTATTCTAGAGACTTGGACAGAATTAAATAAAACAGTGATAATCGATTATTCTGTGTAATAATCGATTATTTGCGCAAGCAACTCTCTTCTAAACTGGCTTGTGATAATCGATTATTACTCTTGATAATCGATTATTTGTGCAATGACTCACTAAATATGAAAACTTCTAAGAGTTTTTACATCATTACATTTTATCCTATACATTTGTTTCTACAAAATGCGTTTAACAAAGATGCATTTAGAGTCTTCAATTCTTCAGCTTTTATCATCATCAAAATTTCACTGTAGCTTCAAGATACCAATGCTCCTCATTGGTAACACAAACCCTAGGACGTCCTAAAGCTTATATACTATTCTAAAATTACAGAAAATCTAGGCCCAAGCCCATAAGTGTGCCGCTCAGCGGTAAAGTACCGCTCAGCGGTAAGTGGGTGAGTTGGTTTCTTCCCCTCAGCGGCCATTTTGCCCCTCAGCGGATCTCCCGTGACTTCCTGAGTGCCGCTCAGCGGTAAACTGCCGCTAAACGGTACTTGCGGCTTCTCCTTTTGCACTTTTTGGTGTCTTTTCTGATTCCAACTCTCTCCTTCTTCACTTCTTTCACTAAATTCACCTTAAAACCAGCACAAAAACACTGAAATCAAGCATAAACCTGTCCAACTCTCTTATTTCTGAAAATATGAATAAAAGCATGATTTCAAGCTAGTTTCTAAGTATAAAGGTTGCTTTTAGTATCAATTTTAAGCATGAAAATAACAGTTTTTCAACTGTTATCACTCAGCACAACACTACATTTTCATTTCGCGAAGTCTTCATCTACTTCACTCTTGAGAGAGAGCTCTTATACCAGAGCCACATTGTCACCGCAGAACCTCACCTTTCTCGCCGATTAAAATCACCTATCCACCGTTCAAATCCGCTTCCGCATCAAACCTTATGCTTTCAACCAAACAATCCTCGAATCTATGGATTGTTCATCACTATTCCTCTTCGACTCCAAAACCTAGTGTTCTTGAGGAAATCTGTTTCTTCCGCTGCTTCCCGGTTCTTCAGCTCGATCAAGTCCAGATTTCACGTCGCCTCCCGATTCAGCTCAAGCCTTCAGCTATCAGGTTTGGTATGAAGTGATAAATTGTTTGATTGTGATGAGAAGTAATATTGGCTTGTGTTTGCTTTATTGTGGTGAAAGTGATGTTGAGATATTGATTGCTTTAGCTTTTAAGCATAAATGATGGTTGGTCATATCATAGTTGGTTAAGATAGATGCATGGTTTGAATGGTGATTAATATGCTTGGCATGATGTTTATCAAATTGTGGAACCTTGAGTTAACCTGTGAGATTTTGTGTCCCAAAATTTTTGTTGATTGAATGTTATTGCTTTGGAATCACAATTGATTTTGCCTGAGTTTCTCTATTTGAACAGTTTACTTGATTGTTACAAATGATCAAGCCCATATGTTCTTATCCATTGTAAGCCAATGGCAAAATTTCAACCTAAAAATTATGAAAATTTGTTTTATCCTTTGAACCTTGAGCCTAGTGTGAAAAAAAAATACCCTTGAAATCCTTGCCTTGAGTTGAGTAGAGTATGCATGTGAGGTATATGAGAATGGTTCAAGTTTAGGGTTGTTGGGTTGCTGAAAGTAAAAAAGAGCACTGAGCAAAGTGAATAAAGCAAGAGAAAAGCAAAAAGAAGAGAAAGGTAAGCTTAATGCATAAAAGTTGGGATTAAGTTTAGAAGTGGTTTCTCAAATGAAAAGTAGAAAGAGAGATTAATGCTAAATTATGAAGTAATTGTTCACTCTCTTAACTCAAGGAACTTTGTGTATCCAGAAAAACCAGTTTTCTTCTTAGCCCAACCATAATAAAAGCCTTAAAAAGTCCTAGTGATGATAACTTCCTTGTGAATGTGTTTGATGTGTTTACATGAAAGGCAAAGTTGAATTGTGTGACATTTTGATGGTAGAGTGAAACAAACACCTCATTATACACCTTTGAGCTTAAGTGAAACACTTTCTTTCTGTGGTGAGGAATGGTTCCATGCATTATGGGATAATATTTTTCCAAGTTGTTGATCACTCATAAGGCTCGTGCATTTGTTGTGTATTATGTGTTATGTGAGCACCATAGTTGAAGCTTGATTGGCTAAGACATGAGTGATTTACTTGTCCTAGAAGAGAATGTTTTTGGTGTGCTAGACCATTGTAGCATGACTATGTTGTTTGGGTCAAGTTACATTTTTCTTAAGGACAAGCAAAGTTTCAAGTTTGGGGTTGTGATAACCCTAATATAAAATGGTAAGACCAGGTATCGTTTCCCAAGAGATTCGTGTTTACTTAAGAGTTGTGTAATACCTTAATTAATCAAGACTTGAAAGATATTTTGTTGGTGTTTAAATGAAAATGCAACAAAAGTAAATATGAATGCAAACTAATCAATTGAGGCTTGACACAAGAATGAATGGATGAGGTTGATAATATGAGATGATGATGTTGTTGGGGTTTCACCTACTTCACTTTCATGCATATTAGAATTCATCTTCTTCATTGGAATGTTAATGTCACTTTCTAAATTACTTAGAACCCGATCTCTCAGCGTAAAAAGCCTAGTGTTGATTATTAGACAACAATCCCTTGAAAACCCTAACAATCAATTTTGCGTTAAGAAAAGAAGCTTAAGACAACCAAACGTCATATCCTTATCCCTAGAAAATATTCCCTTTGGGTGAAATCCTCCAGATCATGATTCATAAGATATTTCCTAATACTCAAATAAATCAAACATTAAGTCATGAATGGCCCAAACATAACAAGCATTAAGAACAAGAGAAAATCACTAACATTCAATGAAAGAAGCATAAAATGTTTAAACCATATTCAAATACATGAAAGTTTAGAGGTTACATCATCCCCAACAACAAATGAGTTAGTTCTCCATTGTCATGGAAAATCTTGGCATACAATGGAAGAATGAAAGAATGGAAACCCTGGAAAGTGAGAAGGAAAGCTCCCGCATGCCCAATCTCCCTCCAAAGGGTCGAAAATAGTGTTTCCTAGTTCATTCCTTATTGTATAAAATATCTCTTTATTCAGAGGTTTTGTAAAAATGTCAGCCCATTGATGCAAGGTATCCACATATTCAATCTTGATCTCACCTTTAAAGATGTGATATATTATAAAGTGGTGCCTTATTTCAATATACTTAGTTTTGGAATGAAACCCAAGATTCTTAGTTAAATTTATCGCACTTGTATTATCACACTTCAGAGGTATATGATCTAGGAAGATACAATAGTCATCTAGTTGGCTCTTGATCCAAAGAGACTGTGCACAACAACTCCCGACTGCAATGTACTCGGCTTTTGTGGTGGACAGTGCCACACAAGCCTGTTTCTTTGAATGCCAAGAAACTACAGAGCATCCTAATAGATGACATGTGCCACTAGTGCTTTTCCTATCCAATTTACAACCACCAAAGTATGAATCACTATATTCTTCTAGAAAAATATTTGAACCACTAAGATACCACAGTCCAAGATTTTTGGTTCCCTTTAGATTCTTTAAAATTATTTTCACAACAGTTAGATGTGATTCCTTTGGTTGTGATTGAAATCTAGCGCAAAGCCAAACACTATGCATGATGTTTGGTCTACTAGCCGTTAGGTATAATAGAGATTTGATCGTAGCTCTATAGAGCTTTTGATCTACAAAGTTACCTTTTTCATCTAGATCAAGGTAACAGTTGGTTGCCATTGGTGTGGCAGCTTCCTTGCATTCCATCATTTTGTACTTTTTCAACAAGTCTGTACAATACTTGGATTGATGAATAAAAATGCCACTATCATTTTGTTTCACTTGAAGTCCCATAAAATAGGTGAGTTCTTCCATCATGGACATCTCAAACTCATCCTGCATGGTCTTGGAAAATTCTTTGCATAATATGGGATTAGTTGAACCAAATATAATATCATCAACATAAATTTGTACAAACAATTTATCCTTTCCAGAATTTTTGATAAAGATAGTTGAATCAACTTTACCCCTTGTGAATTCTTTCTTGACTAAGAACTCACTTAGTCGTTCATACCATGACCTTGGCGCCTGTTTCAATTCATATAGAGCTTTTTTCAATTTGAATACATTATTTGGATACTCATAATCTTGAAAATCAGGAGGTTGTTCAACAAATACTTCTTCTTTAATGAACCCATTTAGAAAGGCACTCTTTACATCTATTTGATACAGTTTAAATCTCATCATCGAAGCAATGGCTAGATGTATTCTTATGGCTTCCAATCTAGCCAGTAGAGCATAGGTTTCATCGTAATCGATTCCCTCTTCTTGACTATAGCCCTTTGCAAGTAATCTAGCCTTATTCTTGATGATTTCACCAAAGTCATCCATTTTATTTCGAAACACCCACTTTATACCAATAACCTGATGAGTTTTTACCCTTGGAACAAGTTCCCATACATTGTTCCTCTTAAACTGATTTAATTCTTCCTGCATTGCCATCATCCAGTTTTCATACACAAGAGCAGCATCAATATTCTTGGGTTCAATCTTTGAAACATATGCCACATTCATACAAAATTGATTAAGTTGTCATCAAGTAGAAACTCCTATTGTAATGTCTCCAATAATGTTGTTGGTAGAAACATTCTTAGGAGCTTTCCATAATTTCACAATTTTAGCTCTAGGAGGATCAACAGTAGCCTCTGGAGTTTCATCTTCAAGAGCTTCAACATGTTCTTCTTCTTCTTCCTTTGCAGAATCACCTACATCTACATTTTTCCTTGAATGCATTTGATTAGAAAGATTGTCAATGAACTCATGAAAGGCAACGTGTAAGACTCCTCAACACATAAAGTCCTTTTATTATGCCTTACTAGTAAGAGAATATCCAATAAAGATGGCCTCATTCGGTTTACAATCAAACTTTCCTAAATTCTCTTTACCACTGTTAAGAACAAAACACTTACTACCAAATATCCTTAGGTGTGCTATGTTTGGCTTCCTTCCCTTGAACAACTCATAGGGTGTGAGCTTAAGCAAGGATCTGAAAACAGTTATGTTGAGTAAATAACAAGTTGTGGTGACAACGTCTGCCCAGAAGTATTTTGGCAAGTTTCTCTTATTTAACATAGTCCTGGCAAGTTCTTCTAGAGCCTTGTTCTTCCTTTCAACAATTCCATTCTGTTGAAGAGTTCTAGGTGCAGAAAAGTTGTGTGAAATTCCCATTCCTGTGCAGTAGTTATCAAACAGCTCATTCAGAAACTCCCTACCATGGTTGCTTCTTATAGACTTGATCTTGAGCTCTTTCTCATTCAGTATTACAGCAGCAAATTTCTTGAAAACCCTAAAAGTTTCACTTTTGGAAACAATGAAAAAAATCCAGGAAAAATGAGAATAATCATCCACAATTACCAATCCATACAAATTGCCTTCAAGACTTGACTCTTGCGGGACCAAACAAATCCATATGCAAAAGTTCAAGAGGTCTAGTGGTAGACATCTCTCTTTTATTTTTAAAGGATGTCTTTGTTTGCTTCCCTTTTTGACAAGCGTCACATAGTCTATTTGAGGTATATCGTATGTTTGGAAGGCCAATAAAAGGGTTATTAGAAACAAGTTTATTCAATTGTGCCATGTGTATATGAGTAAGTCTTTTGTGCCATAGCCAAACATCAACCTCTTTAGACAACAGACATACAACAGAATTAAAAGAAGTTTTCTTAAAATCAATCATGTATATGTTGTTGTATCTCTTTCCAATTAATAACAGTTCATCTGTAGATCCATTACTAATAAGACAAAAGTTTGGTTCAAACGTTATTTTTAACCCTTTGTCACACAATTGACTGATGCTAAGCAAATTATGTTTCAAAAGTAGCAATACATTATCAATCTCATATGTAGAGGGTGTTTGAATTTTACCAATACCGATGATTTTACCCTTATTATCATCACGGTAAGTTACATGACCAGTTGTCCTATGAGAGAGACTCGTAAATTTTTTCGGATCTCCTGTCATGTGTCTTGAGCATCTGTTATCCAAGTACCACATAGATCTCTTTACTTCTTGTTCTAGACAGGTTCTAGTTGTTTCAGACTTGGCCATCATAATGAGATCAGTGCCTTGTAGATCTTTGTCTTTGTTCTTCTTTTGATCATCACTAGGTGTCAATACCAAATTTCGTCCGGATTGTTTTTTTGGCTTTTACTGTAGTTTATGTTCCTATTTTTATTTCTATTTTTTTTTACTGTTTTACTTTATTTTGCTTTCTATCCCTTTATTTTTATTGATTTACTTATTTTATGATTTTTTTATTATTATTTATTTATTATGTTCCTATATTATTTTTATCTTTATCTTTATTTTTATTTCTCACCTTACTTATTCTTTTTCTTTTTTTCTCTTTTTATTTTTATTGTTATTATTTTATTTTATTTTTATTATTATTTTTGTAGTTTTATTCCCTTTATATTCTATTTTGTTCTAATATTATAAAAAATAAATAAATAAAAAATAAAAAAAAAAAGAAGAAAAAGGTATTTTTGTCTTTTAGTAAGATGAAAAAAGAAAAAAGGAGAAAAGAATGTTTGGGAGTTAGGAGACAGGGTACGGGGTGTGCGTGTTGGAAGGGAAGAGCAGAAAACCGTGGCTGCGAGTGGCGGGGTGGCAGAAACGTTTTGGTTTTTACGTACGAAACTGGGTACGGAGCGATTTGGGGGGGGACACAGAGGATTGCGCAAAAACGCAGAGAGAGCAGAGGGAAGGCATTATTATTCTGGTTTTGGAGAGCAAGAAGGAGAGGATTTCACACACTGTCTCTCGAGCCTTCACCATTGACACTTGCAAAGAAGGACCAGAGACATTATTCACAGCAAGGAGAAGGGAGAAGTCGGCCATTCAAGGGAGAAGGGGATTCATTGGAAACGCAAGCTTACCATAGTAAGTGGATCTTCGAGAGGTAAGTAATGTTGTTTTAGTGAGTTGTTTGCTTGCTCTTGCACATATGCACATATGTATGTTGAAGTTGCTAGGCTTGCCTATGACTGTCTTTGATTGCTCTTAGTGTTGTGGATATTGGTTCATGTTCACTGTTATCGATCATCATCATCCTCCCCAGACCCACTCCTATCTGCTTCTTTTGTTCCACTTCGATCAAAATAGCCTTCCACGCCTCTGCCCATTTCCAACCATCAACATTGAAATTGAAACAGTAAATGGGATAACAGAGATAATAGAACAGCGTCTTCATCCTCACCGAACCATTCCGTTCTCCACTGGAACCGCCCTCCCAACCACCGAGAACTCCCTCGGCGTGTCACTCCCCCTCCCTGAATCATCAACCATATTCATTTGCCACCCCTCGGCTCATCACTCCCAACCACACGCCCCTGCCAAATCCATTTTCTTCTCCGTGCAACACCTCCTTCGAACCCCATATCTTCCTCTGCCTTCATCTCCGATTCCTTCGAGTCACCAACACCTATCATCTTCATCTTACTCTCCATTCATCATTCGCCTCTGACCACTCTCCATCATCTCCAACACCCGTGAACACCTCCATCAAAGAACATAACCCATCATCCACTGCACCTATCATCGCGCAAAAACGCCATTGAGGCCTCTATTTCACTCTTCAGATATCTCCTTCATCCATTCCCAACAACCCAAACACGCCTCACGACCTTCAACAAGAGACCAATACTCTTTTTGCAGGATCCAAACCTGTAAACTGATATCCTTCATACACAATTCCATACCAATGCCATTTTCAAAATTTTTTAACCCAAACACCCACCAAGGTTGTCCCCGTTATCACTGGCGCCGAATCTGGAGCTTCCCCAGCAACCGCGTGTGTTGGCGGTGAGCCTGGGTCTTGCGTGAAGAAGAAAAGGAGAGGAAGCAGAAACCCGTCTTCCAGCCGCGCGAGAAGAGAAGGAGCTGGCGGACTCTGCTTGGGCTGACGAGGGCTCCGGCGGCACAAGCGGTGGTCGATCTGGCAGAAACGTCAGTGTGCGCGCAGAGGTGGTGACTTTCACTAGGGTTCTTGGTCAGAGAGAAGGAGATCTTGGCCTCATTTGAGAGGAACGGCGTGAATGAGTGAATGAGGATGGGAGGGCAGAACCCCTAGGGGAATTTTAGGTTAGAAACCACCCGGGTGGGCCAAGCCCATAATGAACGCACGTTTTTCGGCCTTCTTTCGAACGTTCGTCATCTACCCCCTCTCCGAACGTCCGTCCGTCCACTTCTTGGACGGACCGTTTGGGTGACCATCTCCCCAACGAACGCTCGTCCACAACGAGCGCTCATCTTTCAGCCCGTTTCCCAGCGTCCGTTCACCAATTCCCCAACGAACGCTCGTCCACAACGAGCGCTCGTCTTTCAGCCCGTTTCCCAGCGTCCGTTCACCAATTCCCCAACGAGCGCTCGTCTTTCAGCCCGTTTCCCTGCGTCCGTTCGCCAATTCCCCAACGAACGCTCGTCCCAACGAACGCTCGTCATTCAGCCCGTTTCCCAGTGTCCGTTCGCCAATTCATCAACAAACGCTCGTCCCCAACGAGCGTTCGTCATTCAGCCCGTTTCCCAGCGTCAGTTCGCAAATTCCTCAACGAACGCTCGTCCCCAACGAGCGTCCGTCATTCAGCCCGTTTCCCAGCGTCCGTTCGCCAATTCCCAAACGAACGCTCGTCACACAGCCCGTTTCCCAGCGTCCGTTCACCAATTCCCCAACGAACGCTCGTCCCCAACTAGCGCTCGTCATTCAGCCCGTTTCCCTGCGTCCGTTCGCCAATTCCCCAACGAACGCTCGTCCCAACGAACGCTCGTCATTCAGCCCGTTTCCCAGCGTCCGTTCGCCAATTCCCCAACGAACGCTCGTCCCAACGAACGCTCGTCATTCAGCCCCTTCCCAGCGTCCGTTCGTCAACTCCCCATCGAACGCTCGTCCCCAACGAGCGCTCGTCATTAAGCCTCCTTTCCCAACGTCCATTCAACCTTCTCACCAACGAGTGCTCGTTATCCAAACGAACGAGCGCTCGTTATCCAAACTTTTCGACCAACCGTTCGGCAGCCTCAGCCTCCTCCCCTACGTCCGTTAAGGATCCCCCAACGCTCGTTGTTCCTCCTCATTTTCAACGAACGTTCGTTAATCCCCGCAACGAACGCTCGTTATTTCTCCTCATTCTCAACGTCCGTTTATCATTCCCCCCCAACGCTCGTTATTTTTATTCGTTTGTTTTTCTTATTTTATTTTATTCTATTTATTTTTGTCTATCTTATTTTAATTGTTTTATTTATTTCTTTTATTTTTATGTTTATTTTTATTTATTATTTTATTTTGTTCTATCTACTTATTCTAGATATTTACTTATCCTAAAATATATATTTAATAATGCAATATTTACAATTTAAATAAAGAAATTTATGAAAATATGTTTTAAAGGTTTAGGCACATGTATGATCGCACGCATCGTCCTTGTGCTAAAAACCTTTTCCCTTTTTTAATTAAAATTACAAAAAAAATATGTTTTAAAGGTTTTGGCACATGTGTGATCGCACGCATCGTCCTTGTGCTGAAAATCTTTTCTCTTTCTTAATTAAAATTACAAAAAATATGTTTTAAAGGTTTTGGCACATGTGTGATCGCACGCATCGTCCTTGTGCTGAAAATCTTTTCTCTTTCTTAATTAAAATTACAAAAAATATGTTTTAAAGGTTTTGGCACATGTGTGATCGCAAGCATCGTCCTTGTGCTGAAAATCTTTTCTCTTTCTTAATTAAAATTACAAAAAATACGTTTTAAAGGTTTTGGCACATGTGTGATCGCACGCATCGTCCTTGTGCTGAAAACCTTTTCCCTTTCTTAATTAAAATTACAAAAAATATGTTTTAAAGGTTTTGACACATGTGTGATCGCGCGCATCGTCCTTGTGCTGAAAACCTTTTCCCTTTCTTAATTAAAATTACAAAAATATGTTTTAAAGGTTTAGGCACATGTGTGATCGCGCGCATCGTCCTTGTGCTAAAAACCTTTTCTTTTCCTTAAGTAAAATACAAAAAAAAAAGTATAAAATCTTCAAAAAAAAACCAAAAACATCAGCAATTTTAAACAACAAACAATCTTCCTACCCAGAACTACGTTATCCTTGATTCTCCATCAAAAGTGGAGATACGTAGGAGCAAGGCTAGTCCTTGTCAGGTTCACTTCCCAAGAATCCAAAATCATTTTAGAACGAATTTTCAAACAAACCTCTCAAACATTTTCAAAAAGAACTACGTAACCCTGATTTCTCATTTTGAAAGAGAATACGTAGGAGCAAGGTCAATCCTTGTCGGGCCCAAAAAACTAAAATATGTGTTTTGTTTATTTTAGAATTTTATTTTAGGGGATAGTTAAACATTTTGAAAATCACATCATATTCGTGCATTTAGTTAAAGGTACTGCCTTAGGGCAGGCGTTGTGGGGTGCTAACACCTTCCCCACGCGTAACCGACTCCCGAACCCAATCTTTGGTTTTCGTGGACCGTGCTTTATCGTTTTATGGTTTTTCCGTAGTTTTCCAAAATAAACTATAGTGGCGACTCCAAATCTCTTTTCCAAAACTCGGTTTCCTTTTTTGGATCGTCGTCCCGTCGCGATTCCGGTTGCGACAGATGGCGACTTCACTGGGGATGTCGAGAGTCAGGCCATTTAATTAGATGCGCGAATTTGACATGATTTTTCTTTGTGTTTTTCTTCCCCTGTTTTTTTTTCTTTTTTTGTGTTTGATAGTTGGAATAACTGCATGTGAATTGTTGAATATGGAACCCTAGGGTAGAAAACATGTTTATATCTGCCTGGGAATTTTTCTGGTTGTTTTGTAGGTGAGGGTTTGGGTATGCATTGCATTCTCCCTTCACACACACACTTTGTGCATATCATGAGTGGGGCCCTATACCCGGGTCTGAGCGCAACTTAGAATTAGAGGAGTTGTGTAGCGGTGTCATTCTGGGATGTACTTCCTGTCTGGCTATCGTGAGAACTCCAGCTAGAGTTTGTTCTCTTCACTTGTGTCCCCTAATCTAGTTGATTACTCGACTGTTGTGGAGATGCTATGAAGGGGGCCATAGCTCTAGTGACCATTGACCTCTAGGTTCAGGAGACCATCCTTGTGAAATTGCATGTACTTGACCTCGAATCCAAGCCATTGAACCTTTATTAGGGCACAAAGGGAGAAACGTGTATTCTTGTAATCCTCACGCTGTTCGTTCTCTTTCGAAAATTATGTTATTGCATTTTCATGCCATGCATGCATTTGATTCATCGTGTTGTTTTATTATCATGCATCATATTCATGCATCATTTAGTAACATGTTGGTTTTAGGGGAAATCACAGGTATACACTTGACTTCACACGAGATGGATGTTGACGCCAGATCTGATGCTACACTGCATACCAACTCCGCCATTTTAAGAAAGAAGTCTAGCCTAAGGACACATGTTGGAAATTTGACCGGGTTGATAAATTTAGGCCGAAGACTCAAGACCATACAGAGAGAAGCCTTCGGGAGGAAATATGGGAATTTGTTGAGTTTAATGGAGGTGAAAGTACAGTTGCCCGCTATTACAGCTCTAGCTCAGTATTATGATTCTCCCCTGAGATGTTTTACCTTCCAGGACTTCCAGCTGGCGCCAACTGTAGAAGAATTTGAGCATATTCTGGGCTTGCCATTAGAGGGTACCAAGCCATATCAGCACTTGGAGCATCATGCCTCTGTTTCTACCCTTGCTGTTATAATGAAATTACAGCCCAATGAATTGGAGAACCGGTTGATAACGAGACATCAAATTCGGGGGCTGACACAAGGTTACCTTGAACAATATTTGCACGACCTGGGCGATAGGGAAGAATGGGAGACCTTCATGGATGTACTAGCCCTCACTGTGTTTGGCATTGTCCTGTTTCCCAAGCTGGAAGACTTTGTAGATTACACTGCTATTGATGTCTTCGTGGCAAAAAAGACGAGATCAGAAAACCCCGTAACAGCAGTCCTCGCAGATGTGTATGGGACTATGAGTTTTTGCCAGGAGAGAAAAGGGAAGAGGATTCTTTGTTGTTTGCCGGCGTTATATGCGTGGATGACGGCACGAGTATTTAAGGGGGTAGTCGATGTTAGAAGTTCACCTGAGAATCTGTCGCATCAAGGAGGTAATGGGTGGGCTCTTTTCTTTGCCGGTTTGAGAGAGGGAAATGTAAAATGGCGCCTTCCTTGGCTTGAGACTAAACCATCTATCCATCATTGTGGCAACTTCCCTAACATACCTCTCATAGGCGCTAGGTATTGTATTAACTACAACCCTGTTTTGGTCCAAAGACAGTTCGGATATCCTATGAAGGGAGCGCCTTCACCAGATTATCTCACAGCCTTCTTCATCTACTATGAGGACGGACATTGTACTGAAATGTTGAGGAGAGTCAGAAGTGCCTGGGAAAATGTGGTGCGAGCAGAGAAGGACCTGAGGAGTGGAGTGATGGATAGCAGGGTTAGTTACCATACCTGGATTCTGGAGAGGGTAAGAGAAGTCAAGTTGCCTTTTAAGCCCATCAATGATCAATCGGCAAGTGAAGAAACATCCCAAGCCCCAGAAAGTGAAGAGGTGAAACAGCTGAAGGTTGAGGTGGAGAAATTGAGGGTGAGGAATGCTAGGTTGGAAAATGAATTACAGAAAGGTCGCAATGATTTTGTGGATATGAGGAATGATAACGAAGAAAAGTCACGGGCTTATGAAAACATTGTCAAAAGCCAGAAGGCAGAGAGAGATTATACATTCCGAGTAAAACAGGATCTTGCGGCCGCAAGTAAGGAGTTATCCATGAGGGTGAATGAGAAGAATGTGGCTCTAGAAGAGGGCAGACAGTGGAAACAACTCTATGAAGAAGCCAAGAGGGATAAGAGGGAAGCCCTAAAAAGACTAAGGGAAGCGCAAGTCCAAGTACAAGAATCGGGGCATCAAATGAAGGAAATGGCTACATCATTTGAAGTGGAGTTGAATCAGGAGCGCTGGAAGCTGGCAGAGGCTGAAGGGGAACATCGAGCCATGTTAAAGCAGATGGAGGATTACATCGAGGAGCAGGAGGAGCGATGGAGGTCGATGGAATTTGAAGAAAGGCATCAGGCCTTGATAAAGCGAATGAAAGAGCACATCGCAGAGCAAGAAACGGCCGTAAAGCATTGGAAGGAAAGCTTCTCTCAGTTGGCTGCTTTGGCAAATGGGGCAATTGAAGACATCCCCAGAATGGTGTCGGAAGCTGAAGCGAGTACCCACTTTTATAGCCCACCAGTAGAGATAGAGCTTTTTATTAATCACTGTAAACGGTTGATAGACGAGATGAAATCCCTCATCACTCGGACTAGGAATTGATGTATTTAGGGATCTTTATGGTTTGTTTCCTTTAAGAAATGTAATGAACTTGTTTCCCTTTAAATGAAAGGTGTGGGATGTTGTTTAGCATCTGCTTGTGTTAATTTCCATCAGTGATGTCATTACAATCTTGTGATTTCCCCCTATTACTAGCATGCATCATCTTTTCTTTTGTTCAGCATGTTTCATTTCCATCTAATTAATTAAAATAATAAAGCAGTACGCGTGAGAAAAAACGACGACCAAATTTCCACGACATCCCTACCGGACCCGGGCAAACTCAAAAGCCATGGCGAGCTGGGAGGAGTCACAGGAGTCTCTCAAAACGGATGTTGGCCAGTTGAAGGACCAGATCGGCCAGATCTTGGCGACGCTTGAATCCATGAAGACTGCTGGAGAGTCTTCATCTGCGCATGTTGGGGGGAATGCTCACCCTTATCCTCCAATGCTCAACGCTGCGAGCCAATCTGTTCCTTTCCCACTGTATGGTTTACCTCCGGGTTACACCCCTCCTGTAGGAGAGTACTCAGAAGTTGAGCACGCTTCATTCTCGTTCCCCGCGACTGTCAATATACCACCAACCACCGGCACTCAGGGACCTGTCTTAGTGTCGGCTCCCATGGTGGGCACGGGAATGAATGAGACCAACACAACTGATGGAATTCGGGTGACCCCGGTACCGCGTGTGGTTGCTAGGGAGGATTCTTCAGCCGAAGCTGCACAGCACGCCACAATGGTTGGGGGATTCGGTAGCCTCGTTGGAGCTACAGGTAGGTTGGAAAGTCTGGAGGCGAGGTTGAGAGCTGTTGAGGGAGTTGAGAGCTATGGGTTTGGAGATGCGGCCAGATTAAGTTTGGTTCCGGGCTTGAAAATCCCACCTAAGTTCAAGGCGCCGGAGTTTGAAAAATATAGGGGTAACACTTGCCCTAAAAGCCATGTGACCATGTACTGCAGAAAGATGGCTGCGTATGCTCATGATGAGCAACTACTCATCCACGTTTTCCAGGAAAGTTTGGCTGGGGTGGCATTGAACTGGTACACCCACCTAGAGCCATACCGAATTGGTTGTTGGGCGGATCTAGCTGACGCCTTCGTAAAACAATATGTATACAATACTCATGTTGCTCCGGACCGTCTACAGCTGCAGAATATGACAAAAAAGGACAATGAAACTTTCAAAGAGTACGCCCAACGATGGAGAGAGTTGGCTGCTCAAGTTGAGCCGCCGTTGTTTGATAAGGAGATGGTGTCGATGTTCGTAAACACACTCCAGCCGCCATTTTATGAGCATATGGTTGGGAATGTATCTGTCAATTTTGCTGACACCATCATCATTGGTGAGAGGATAGAAATTGGATTGAAAAACGGGAAGATAGCATATGGCCCACCTGCAGCTACAAACTACAAAAAGCCCAGCTTCAATCAGGGGAAGAAAAAAGAGGGGGAGGTACATGCTGCGTCGGTAATGCCTGCGGGAGAGGACGAGCTCCCAATCCTAATTATCGACCATACTTAAACCCACCTCCTTATGCTGCTAACACCACGTTTGTTCACCAAGCTAGGCCTCAACAACAACAAGCGTATTATCCACCGCAGCGTATCCCAACCGAAGCTGCAAGACCGGCCGCAAACATGGGCCCAAATCTGAATGTGGGTCACAACAACAACCCAAGGGGAAATCAATTTGTTAGGTTCACCCCAATCCCTATGACCTACACTGAATTGTTACCTAACCTAGTCAAAAAGGGGCTGGTCGCCATTTGTCCGATGAAGCCTGTACAGCCGCCGTACCCTAGGGGTTATGACGCGAATGCCAGGTGTAGTTATCATGCAGGAGGCGTTGGCCACTCAACCGAAGGATGTATGGCTCTCAAATACAAAGTTCAGGCTCTGATAGATTCGGGTTGGTTAAAGTTTCAAGAGGACCAGCCCAGCGTCGATACTAATCCATTGTCCGGGCACGGGAGTTCCTCGACGAACGCCGTCGAGGTTGGAAACCATGATCTGATAAGAGATGTGGGCGAAATCCGAAGTTCTAGGAGGTTTATCTTTGAAGCTTTGTTGAAGAAGGGCCTAGTGAAGGGCGATTATGATCTGGGTATAGCGTGCGCACTCCATCCGGAGGCCGGGCACTCTATTGAGGAATGTATGGAATTCGAGATTTTTCTACAAGACTTACTTGATAGAAATCTGATGCAAGTGTGCCGCAAGGTCAGAGAGGAAGAAGTATTTGCACAAATTGGTGGAGAATCTGATGTGACTCTACCCGAACCTTTGGTGATCCATTTTACTAGGACCACCCCTGCATTGGTAACTGAAGGAAATCCGTCTGTGGTCATGCGAGTGCCAACTCCTTTCCCTTATAAGAACGAGAAAGCCGTCCCATGGAGATATGGGGCAACTGCATTAGATGAGGGAGAATATGCAAATCCGACTGTGGAAAACATATCAGGCATTGGTGGGATGACCAGAAGTGGTCGAATCTTTACACCACCAGAATTGGCGAGAGAAAGAACCAATGATAGGGAAGCAACAATGGCTGCAAAAGCAAAGGAGTTCTTGAGGGGGAAGAACGTGGAGGCCGAGGAGACCCCCGACACAGAGGAGAAGAGGGAAATATCTGAAGAAGAAGTTGGTGAATTCCTAAAGTTCATACAACAGAGTGAGTACAAAGTGGTGGAACAGTTGAATCGCATGCCTGCCCGGATCTCCTTGCTAGAATTACTCATGCACTCTGCCTCGCACCGAAAGTTGTTGATGAAGATACTCAGTGAGGCTCATGTGGAACAAGGTATTTCTCTGAACAAGTTCGAGGGCATTGTTGGCAACATCGTTGCTAATAATTACCTCACCTTCACTGATGAAGAGATACCTGTTGAGGGGAGAGGTCATAACAAAGCCCTTCATGTCTCTGTGAAATGCCTGGATCACGTTATAGCGCGTGTCTTGGTGGACAATGGCTCCTCTCTGAACGTCATGCCAAAATCGACATTGGAGAAGCTCCCCTGTGATGGAATGCATATGAAGCCGAGCTCTATGATTGTGAGGGCATTTGACGGCAGTAAAAGGGTAGTGATGGGAGAAATTGAATTGCCCGTTCAAGTCGGTCCTTGTGTCTTTCAAGTGACCTTTCAAGTTATGGATATCCTCCCGGCCTATAGTTGTCTGTTGGGTCGCCCATGGATCCATTCCGCAGGGGTTGTGCCTTCTACACTACACCAAAAGTTGAAGTATGTTATGGGAGACAAGCTGGTGATAGTGGCAGGAGAGGAGGATTTCCTGGTGAGCGGACCATCATCCTCCCGTTATATTGAAGTAGCCGAGGAAGCTCTCGAGGCAACTTTCCAATCTCTGGAGATCGTGGGAAACACCTACGTGGAGCCATTCGCGGTCAGCCCACATCTGTCGCGTGCTTCTATCATGATGGCCAAAGTCATGTTAAAAGAAGGTTATATGCATGGGAAAGGTTTGGGTAGGTATGGACAGGGGCGAGCATTCCCTCTGGAGGTCGTCGAGAACAAGAATAGGTATGGCCTGGGATACAAGCCCACCAAGGAGGATAGGAGAAGGCTGATAGAAGAAAGGAGGGAGCGTAGTCTGGCTCGGATGGAAAGACGGGAGCCCAAAGTGGGAAGAATTCGTATCTGTGACCTCAAGGAGAGCTTTCGCAGTGCTGGTTGGGTTAACACTGGCCACATAGCAGCTGTGGGAGATGAAGATGGATCGGAAGGTTCCAGTTTCGTGTGGGCCTGCTCCCCGGATGCACGACTCGACAACTGGGAGATGCTGGATTTGCCCGTGATGGTTAATTTGAATAAGATGTAATAACTTTAATTAATCCTATAGCTTTACCCGGGGCTTTAGGATTCATGACTTACGGGTTGACGCTTTTAGTTTGTTATGCTCAGCGCGATAATCAAAGTGTGTTTGTTTGTGTTTTATCATCATTTTGCATTCCTCGTCGTTTTTCGTTTATTTATTTCCTTTTCATAAACTCAAATAATGCAGATATGACAATGAATGTTTTGAAAGTAATTATGTTGATATTCCTGATTTTGGGCGCCCCGTCAATAATACGGAAGATGATTGTGATGATGACCCGGAACCCCCTCCTGAACTGTTGAGACTAGTGGAACAAGAGTGTAAGGAGATGAAACCTCACCAGGAAGATGTTGAAGTACTCAATTTAGGGAATGGGGATGAGGTAAAGGAGGTGAAGATCGGTACAGCCATGAAAGCAGAAGTGAAAGAAAAATTGCGTGACGTATTGAGGGAGTTCAGGGATGTGTTTGCTTGGTCTTACAATGACATGCCAGGCCTCGATACAGATATTGTACAACACAAGCTCCCACTCAAGCCGGAATGCCCACCGGTAAAGCAAAAGCTAAGAAGGATGAAACCAGAAATGTCCTTGAAGATCAAGGAGGAGGTACAGAAGCAATTCGATGCAGGGTTTCTAGCTGTGGCGAGATACCCAGAATGGGTAGCAAACATTGTACCGGTGCCTAAGAAGGATGGTAAAGTTCGGATGTGTGTCGATTATCGAGATTTGAATCGCGCAAGCCCAAAGGACAATTTCCCATTACCACACATCGACACCCTGGTTGATAATACAGCCAAGTATTCACTGTTTTCGTTCATGGATGGTTTTTCGGGATATAACCAGATCAAGATGGCGCCAGAAGATATGGAAAAGACTACTTTTATTACATTGTGGGGCACATTTTGTTATAAAGTGATGTCTTTTGGACTCAAGAATGCTGGGGCAACATATCAAAGGGCGATGGTGGCACTTTTCCATGATATGATGCACAAGGAGATTGAAGTTTATGTGGACGACATGATCGCGAAGTCCGAATCAGAAGAAGAACACGTCCTCAACTTGAGAAAGTTATTCGAGAGATTGAGGAAGTATAAGCTTAGGCTGAATCCCGCCAAATGTACATTTGGAGTGAAATCCGGGAAATTGTTGGGCTTTATTGTCAGCCAGAGGGGGATAGAGGTGGATCCAGACAAAGTGCGAGCGATAATGGAAATGCCTGCGCCTAAAACGGAAAAAGAAGTTCGAGGGTTTTTGGGTAGATTGAATTACATTGCTAGATTCATCTCCCACTTAACTGCTACTTGTGAACCACTGTTCAAGTTGTTACGAAAGAATCAGGCTGTGGTGTGGAATGAGGATTGTCAGGCCGCTTTTGAGAGAGTCAAACAATACTTACAAAACCCTCCTGTATTACGTCCACCAGAACCAGGAAGGCCACTCATTTTGTATTTGACTGTATTGGACAAGTCAATGGGTTGTGTGTTGGGTCAGCATGATGAGGATGGCAAAAGAGAGCACGCTATATATTACTTGAGCAAGAAGTTCACAGACTGCGAACAACGATATTCATCGTTAGAGCGGACTTGCTGCGCATTGGCGTGGGCCGCTCATCGTTTAAGGCAATACATGTTGAGTCATTCCTACATGGTTGATATCCAAGATG
This sequence comes from Vigna umbellata, assembly GCF_029865625.1. Classification (NCBI taxonomy): domain Eukaryota; kingdom Viridiplantae; phylum Streptophyta; class Magnoliopsida; order Fabales; family Fabaceae; genus Vigna; species Vigna umbellata. Next base: position 5,274,024 of record NC_142174.1, on the reverse strand, counting down.
GATCCTATCAAGTATATTTTTGAAAAGCCTGCTCTTACTGGAAGGATAGCTCGATGGCAGATGCTATTGTCAGAGTACGACATCGTATATGTCACTCAAAAATCTGTCAAGGGTAGCGCACTAGCAGAATACCTGGCTCATCAACCCCTTTGTGATTATCAACCAATGCAACCTGAATTTCCTGATGAGGATATCATGGCTCTATTCGAAGAGAACAAAGAAGACCGAAACGAAAAAGCGTGGACGGTGTTATTCGACGGAGCCTCGAATGTGATGGGACATGGAATAGGGGCAGTGCTTATCTCCCCAGAGCGTCAGTATATACCAATGACGGCAAGGTTGTGTTTTAGCTGCACAAATAACATCGCTGAATATGAAGCCTGTGCCATGGGTATTCGAGCAGCAATTGAGTCTAAGGCAAAAATTCTGGATGTGTATGGAGATTCGGCTTTGGTCATCCATCAACTGAAAGGAGAATGGGAAACTAGGGATACAAAATTAATTCCCTACCAAGCTTACATCAGGGGATTAATGGAGTATTTCGATTCCATCACATTTAACCATATACCTCGAGAAGATAATCAATTAGCAGACTCACTGGCCACCTTGTCGTCAATGTTTGAGGTTGATCAAGATGCAGAATTACCAAAAATCAAAATGAAAAGCCATGCAGAGCCAGCATATTGCCACTTCATCGAGGAGGAGTTAGACGGTAAGCCTTGGTACTTTGATATCAAGCGTTATCTTAAAACCCGAGAATACCCTGAGGATGCGTCTGAAAACGATAAAAGAGCACTAAGAAGGTTGGCCGGCAGTTTCATCTTAAGTGGGGATGTTTTATACAAGAGAAACCATGACATGGTTTCCTCAGATGTGTGGATGCAAAGGAAGCCGAGTTGATATTGAAAGAAGTGCACGAAGGTACATTTGGTACACACATGAATGGACATTCGATGGCTAGGAAGATCTTAAGAGCTGGTTACTTCTGGTTGACCATGGAAAACGATTGTTGCATACACGTGAGAAAGTGTGAGAAATGTCAGATATATGCAGATAATATCAATGTGCCACCCACTACTCTGAACGTGTTGTCTGCACCATGGCCATTTTCGATGTGGGGAATAGATGTCATCGGAGCTATAGAACCAAAAGCGTCAAATGGACATCGCTTCATACTAGTCGCAATCGACTATTTCACCAAGTGGGTTGAGGCTGCTTCGTATGCCAACGTGACTAGAAAGGTTGTGGTTAGATTCATAAGGAAGGAGTTGATCTGTAGGTATGGGCTACCTAACAAGATCATCACTGATAACGCTACCAACCTGAACAATCAGATGATGGCGGAGTTATGTGAGGAATTCAAAATTCACCACCATAATTCCTCTCCTTATCGTCCAAAGATGAATGGGGCAGTAGAGGCTGCTAACAAGAACATCAAGAAGATTGTGCAGAAGATGGTGGTCACCTACAAGGACTGGCACGAAATGCTTCCTTTCGCTTTGCACGGATACCGCACATCAGTACGAACATCAACTGGGGCCACGCCGTTCTCGCTAGTGTATGGGATGGAAGCGGTACTTCCATTTGAGGTCGAAATTCCCTCCTTACGCGTGTTAATGGAAACTAAGTTAGAGGAAGCTGAGTGGGTTCAAACCCGATTCGACCAACTCAACCTTATCGAAGAGAAAAGGTTAACAGCAGTGTGTCATGGACAGCTGTATCAAAGGAGAATGAAAAAGGCGTTTGACAAAAGGGTGCACCCAAGAGAGTTTCATGAGGCGAACTGGTGTTGAAGAGGATTTTGCCCATCCAAAAAGATCATCGAGGCAAGTGGACCCCAAACTATGAAGGGCCGTTTGTGGTGAAGAAAGCATTCTCTGGTGGGGCACTAATTCTCACAAGGATGGATGGGGAGGAATTACCGTTACCGGTTAATTCTGATGCGGTCAAAAAGTTCTATGTATGATGATTCCGTGATAAGGGTTGCCGTTAGCGAATATTAACATTGCCTTTTAAATTGTTGTAATCTGTGTTATTTCATTCAATAAATACCGCATATTAAATTTTTGTTCATACTTTCTGAAATTATTGCATGTCGCGCTGAGCTGTTTAGGTAAATAAAGAGGAATGAAAACGAAAATAATTGAACGAATGTCAATAAAAGCATCACGGGTATTCAGTCGGCTTAGCTCGGTCCTGGTGGGTGTCGTAAAAAAGTAAAAAAAAAAAAAAAAAAAAAAAAAAAGCAAAAGAAAGACACATGTTGAATTCGTTGTCAATGAGGTTGTCAAGGGCGTAGTGTTTTCGAAAAGCAAAAGCAAAATAAATTTTGAAAATACCAAAGTTGGGTCTTCTCCTGATGCAAGGTTTCGGGGGTAACCATCGTTCTTTTCCGGCTAGAGCATCTGCATTCATACTACTTGAACCCTCAACCTTTTCATTTCCCATTAAAACAAAGGGTTGTCATGAATACAATACTGGGGCAGTGTTCATCATGGTACACATCCCCAACGATCTGTTGATTGGGAGATAAAAAAAATAAAAAAAAAAAAAAAAAAAAATGAAGTCGATGTGTCAACCACTACCGAGTTTTATTCCAGGGCTAAGGTCGCGAGAAAGTAAGGTAAGCAAAGATTCAGAGTGACGTGTGGCCATTTTTTCTTTATCCAAACGTTAAAAGAAGTTTATCCAATTGCACCCCTTTTGAGCCATAAATTATATTTGTTTTCATCACCCCCGACAAGAATCATTAGCACATCGATGTCAACCTAAAGGGTACATCAAGGGCATCCGAAATCAAGGAGGGGATTTCTGAAAAAAAAAGAGAAGGAAAAAGAAATAAAAATATATAAAGTCTCAAAGAAGTACACAACAGAGACAACGAAGCAAGCGACCCAAAAGGGGAAGAAAAGAAAGAAAAAAAACAGCAATGAAAATAAAAGGATGCCCGAAGTTTCAAATCTTTAGGATAGTTGACTCGACACCTTGCAAATGATTCTTGTTGAAACAATTTAACCGCCAAACACTTATTTGAGCCTTCATTATCCATTTCTTTCAAAACCCTTTGACCTTTAGCCACGGTACAAGCCAATAAAAGTCCACGCTGACTGAAGATTGTCCTAATCTTTCTCACGAATTTAACCCTAAAACGAAATGATGTAGTGAATGGCACAATCACTCAAAAGAAAAAAAAAAGAAGGAAAGAAAATAAAAACATCGAAAAAAAAAGGAAAAGACAAAAAATGTGAAGTCTCCCCGTCAATCAGGAATCGCCAAATTGGGGCAATCCTTCCTACCCGAACCTTTCCCCCTCTCCAAATCAAGTTTACTATATGCAACAAAGTTGGGGCAACCCTTGCGGGCCATGCATGTGTAGATACTAACAACACCTCCCAAAGTAAGAAAAATTCAAATGCTAACGTTACCCACAGGTAATCATTCAACCATCTACCTTTCATACTCATCTCCCGCACCTTTTCAGGTTCAAGCTAGTGCTAGAGGGAATTTGAACCCCTAGTTACGTTCTCTTCCTTGCATCAAAGAACCCACTGCTTCTTGCCATTATTTTGATTGAATGCATTTCGAACGTACATCGCGTTTGACGTCAACATTGACAACGGATTCCAAGCATAGAATTCCTAAAAAAAAAAAAAAAAAAAAAAAAAAAAAAAAAAAAAAGAAAGTGCAAGAAAGAGAAAGCGCGAGCAAAAGAAGGGAACGAAACCAATGGCTCATATGCATTCATGCACCATCATAACATAACATCATTTCATAGAAAGCAAAGAAAATTGTTCAAAAATCCGTAAGGGGAAAATGGAGTGGTGAAAAAGGTTAGCAGACCTTTATATCTAAATCTCTCTAATGTTTTGCTAAGTATTTACCAATGTTTCTTCAAAAAAGATCTGAATCCAAGAGTTTTTTCTACGATAGCTCACCTCAAGGCACTCGTCGAGCCTATTGATCCTCATTTCATTCATCCATAGGGTTTGTACACCCTCCACCAGGTTAGTACACCTCACATCATTCATCCATAGGGTTTGTACACCCTCCACGAGGTTAGTACACCTCACATCATTTGTTCAGGGTTTGTACACCCTCCACGAGGTTAGTACACCTCACATCATTCATCCACAGGGTTTGTACACCCTCCAAGAGGTTAGTACACCTCACATCATTCATCCACAGGGTTTGTACACCCTCCAAGAGGTTAGTACACCTCACATCATTTGTTCAGGGTTTGTACACCCTCCACGAGGTTAGTACACCTCACACCATTCATCCACAGGGTTTGTACACCCTCCAAGAGGTTAGTACACCTCACATCATTCATCCATAGGGTTTGTACACCCTCCAAGAGGTTAGTACACCTCACATCATTCATCCATAGGGTTTGTACACCCTCCAAGAGGTTAGTACACCTCACATCATTCATCCACAGGGTTTGTACACCCTCCAAGAGGTTAGTACACCTCACACACAGTCATCCATAGGGTTTGTACACCCTCCACGAGGTTAGTACACCTCACATCATTCGTTCAGGGTTTGTACACCCTCCACGAGGTTTGTACACCTCATCCCCCTCAAGCACGGTTTTGGTTCAACGTTTTAAGCCCAGTCTTGTCTGGCGCCTCTAGTTTTTCTTTGATTTTGGGCCCCTCTGCTCGGCAATGATCGTTTATGTTGCAATCTCACATTCTTCATCGATTTGTTTAACTTATGTTTCGTATTCATTTTGCTTCCTTAGAAATCCAGACGAAATTAGTATTTCTATCTTTACTTATCTTTTACTAAATAATATGAAGACATTACATTGTCATATTATCTAGTAAAATCTAAGTAAAGAGGGGCAGCTGTCAATACCAAATTTCGTCCGGATTGTTTTTTTGGCTTTTACTGTAGTTTATGTTCCTATTTTTATTTCTATTTTTTTTACTGTTTTACTTTATTTTGCTTTCTATCCCTTTATTTTTATTGATTTACTTATTTTATGATTTTTTTATTATTATTTATTTATTATGTTCCTATATTATTTTTATCTTTATCTTTATTTTTATTTCTCACCTTACTTATTCTTTTTCTTTTTTTCTCTTTTTATTTTTATTGTTATTATTTTATTTTATTTTTATTATTATTTTTGTAGTTTTATTCCATTTATATTCTATTTTGTTCTAATATTATAAAAAATAAATAAATAAAAAATAAAAAAAAAAGAAGAAAAAGGTATTTTTGTCTTTTAGTAAGATGAAAAAAGAAAAAAGGAGAAAAGAATGTTTGGGAGTTAGGAGACAGGGTACGGGGTGTGCGTGTTGGAAGGGAAGAGCAGAAAACCGTGGCTGCGAGTGGCGGGGTGGCAGAAACGTTTTGGTTTTTACGTACGAAACTGGGTACGGAGCGATTTGGGGGGGGACACAGAGGATTGCGCAAAAACGCAGAGAGAGCAGAGGGAAGGCATTATTATTCTGGTTTTGGAGAGCAAGAAGGAGAGGATTTCACACACTGTCTCTCGAGCCTTCACCATTGACACTTGCAAAGAAGGACCAGAGACATTATTCACAACAAGGAGAAGGGAGAAGTCGGCCATTCAAGGGAGAAGGGGATTCATTGGAAACGCAAGCTTACCATAGTAAGTGGATCTTCGAGAGGTAAGTAATGTTGTTTTAGTGAGTTGTTTGCTTGCTCTTGCACATATGCACATATGTATGTTGAAGTTGCTAGGCTTGCCTATGACTGTCTTTGATTGCTCTTAGTGTTGTGGATATTGGTTCATGTTCACTGTTATCGATCATCATCATCCTCCCCAGACCCACTCCTATCTGCTTCTTTTGTTCCACTTCGATCAAAATAGCCTTCCACGCCTCTGCCCATTTCCAACCATCAACATTGAAATTGAAACAGTAAATGGGATAACAGAGATAATAGAACAGCGTCTTCATCCTCACCGAACCATTCCGTTCTCCACTGGAACCGCCCTCCCAACCACCGAGAACTCCCTCGGCATGTCACTCCCCCTCCCTGAATCATCAACCATATTCATTTGCCACCCCTCGGCTCATCACTCCCAACCACACGCCCCTGCCAAATCCATTTTCTTCTCCGTGCAACACCTCCTTCGAACCCCATATCTTCCTCTGCCTTCATCTCCGATTCCTTCGAGTCACCAACACCTATCATCTTCATCTTACTCTCCATTCATCATTCGCCTCTGACCACTCTCCATCATCTCCAACACCCGTGAACACCTCCATCAAAGAACATAACCCATCATCCACTGCACCTATCATCGCGCAAAAACGCCATTGAGGCCTCTATTTCACTCTTCAGATATCTCCTTCATCCATTCCCAACAACCCAAACACGCCTCACGACCTTCAACAAGAGACCAATACTCTTTTTGCAGGATCCAAACCTGTAAACTGATATCCTTCATACACAATTCCATACCAATGCCATTTTCAAAATTTTTTAACCCAAACACCCACCAAGGCTGTCCCCGTTATCACTGGCGCCGAATCTGGAGCTTCCCCAGCAACCGCGTGTGTTGGCGGTGAGCCTGGGTCTTGCGTGAAGAAGAAAAGGAGAGGAAGCAGAAACCCGTCTTCCAGCCGCGCGAGAAGAGAAGGAGCTGGCGGACTCTGCTTGGGCTGACGAGGGCTCCGGCGGCACAAGCGGTGGTCGATCTGGTAGAAACGTCAGTGTGCGCGCAGAGGTGGTGACTTTCACTAGGGTTCTTGGTCAGAGAGAAGGAGATCTTGGCCTCATTTGAGAGGAACGGCGTGAATGAGTGAATGAGGATGGGAGGGCAGAACCCCTAGGGGAATTTTAGGTTAGAAACCACCCGGGTGGGCCAAGCCCATAATGAACGCACGTTTTTCGGCCTTCTTTCGAACGTTCGTCATCTACCCCCTCTCCGAACGTCCGTCCATCCACTTCTTGGACGGACCGTTTAGGTGACCATCTCCCCAACGAACGCTCGTCCACAACGAGCGCTCGTCTTTCAGCCCGTTTCCCAGCGTCCGTTCACCAATTCCCCAACGAGCGCTCGTCTTTCAGCCCGTTTCCCTGCGTCCGTTCGCCAATTCCCCAACGAACGCTCGTCCCAACGAACGCTCGTCATTCAGCCCGTTTCCCAGTGTCCGTTCGCCAATTCATCAACAAACGCTCGTCCCCAACGAGCGTTCGTCATTCAGCCCGTTTCCCAGCGTCCGTTCGCAAATTCCTCAACGAACGCTCGTCCCCAACGAGCATCCGTCATTCAGCCCGTTTCCCAGCGTCCGTTCGCCAATTCCCAAACGAACGCTCGTCACACAGCCCGTTTCCCAGCGTCCGTTCACCAATTCCCCAACGAACGCTCGTCCCCAACTAGCGCTCGTCATTCAGCCCGTTTCCCTGCGTCCGTTCGCCAATTCCCCAACGAACGTTCGTCCCAACGAACGCTCGTCATTCAGCCCGTTTCCCAGCGTCCGTTCGCCAATTCCCCAACGAACGCTCGTCCCAACGAACGCTCGTCATTCAGCCCCTTCCCAGCGTCCGTTCGTCAACTCCCCATCGAACGCTCGTCCCCAACGAGCGCTCGTCATTAAGCCTCCTTTCCCAACGTCCATTCAACCTTCTCACCAACGAGTGCTCGTTATCCAAACGAACGAGCGCTCGTTATCCAAACTTTTCGACCAACCGTTCGGCAGCCTCAGCCTCCTCCCCTACGTCCGTTAAGGATCCCCCAACGCTCGTTGTTCCTCCTCATTTTCAACGAACGTTCGTTAATCCCCGCAACGAACGCTCGTTATTTCTCCTCATTCTCAACGTCCGTTTATCATTCCCCCCCAACGCTCGTTATTTTTATTCGTTTGTTTTTCTTATTTTATTTTATTCTATTTATTTTTGTCTATCTTATTTTAATTGTTTTATTTATTTCTTTTATTTTTATGTTTATTTTTATTTATTATTTTATTTTGTTCTATCTACTTATTCTAGATATTTACTTATCCTAAAATATATATTTAATAATGCAATATTTACAATTTAAATAAAGAAATTTATGAAAATACGTTTTAAAGGTTTAGGCACATGTATGATCGCACGCATCGTCCTTGTGCTAAAAACCTTTTCCCTTTTTTAATTAAAATTACAAAAAAAATATGTTGTAAAGGTTTTGGCACATGTGTGATCGCACGCATCGTCCTTGTGCTGAAAATCTTTTCTCTTTCTTAATTAAAATTACAAAAAATATGTTTTAAAGGTTTTGGCACATGTGTGATCGCACGCATCGTCCTTGTGCTGAAAATCTTTTCTCTTTCTTAATTAAAATTACAAAAAATATGTTTTAAAGGTTTTGGCACATGTGTGATCGCACGCATCGTCCTTGTGCTGAAAATCTTTTCTCTTTCTTAATTAAAATTACAAAAAATACGTTTTAAAGGTTTTGGCACATGTGTGATCGCACGCATCGTCCTTGTGCTGAAAACCTTTTCCCTTTCTTAATTAAAATTACAAAAAATATGTTTTAAAGGTTTTGACACATGTGTGATCGCGCGCATCGTCCTTGTGCTGAAAACCTTTTCCCTTTCTTAATTAAAATTACAAAAATATGTTTTAAAGGTTTAGGCACATGTGTGATCGCGCGCATCGTCCTTGTGCTAAAAACCTTTTCTTTTCCTTAAGTAAAATACAAAAAAAAAAGTATAAAATCTTCAAAAAAAAACCAAAAACATCAGCAATTTTAAACAACAAACAATCTTCCTACCCAGAACTACGTTATCCTTGATTCTCCATCAAAAGTGGAGATACGTAGGAGCAAGGCTAGTCCTTGTCAGGTTCACTTCCCAAGAATCCAAAATCATTTTAGAACGAATTTTCAAACAAACCTCTCAAACATTTTCAAAAAGAACTACGTAACCCTGATTTCTCATTTTGAATGAGAATACGTAGGAGCAAGGTCAATCCTTGTCGGGCCCAAAAAACTAAAAAAATGTGTTTTGTTTATTTTAGAATTTTATTTTAGGGGATAGTTAAACATTTTGAAAATCACATCATATTCGTGCATTTAGTTAAAGGTACTGCCTTAGGGCAGGCGTTGTGGGGTGCTAACACCTTCCCCACGCGTAACCGACTCCCGAACCCAATCTTTGGTTTTCGTGGACCGTGCTTTATCGTTTTATGGTTTTTCCGTAGTTTTCCAAAATAAACTATGGTGGCGACTCCAAATCTCTTTTCCAAAACTCGGTTTCCTTTTTTGGATCGTCGTCCCGTCGCGATTCCGGTTGCGACACTAGGATATACATTTGTCTTCTTCATATTCAAGAATCTGGTAAACCTATCTGCCAGCAAATCTACTGTCTTCACTCTAAATTTCAAACTATTGATACCGACCTTCCTTTCTTTAGATGGTTTCTGGAATAATCTTGTTCCAAATGACTCATGAAAACCATTAGTGACAGAGATACATTTATCATTGCAAGTAACATGCATGCAGTCATATTTCGATTCAATCTTCCTCAGTATTGAAGAAATAAAGACCATTTCAAGATCACTTAATTCCAAAAAAAGATAATCGATTTGTTTTTCAAATAACTTTTCAAAATTAGCTCTGGTGCCAATTGTTAAAAATAATGAGGCTTGTTTCTCAACACCAAGAGAGAGGTGAATTGGTGTTTTGTAAAAACTTGCACTTCTCAATCTTTTTCTCAAAAATATAATGTTCTTGAAATCTTTCTTGTGCAGTAAGCAACTATGTGTTCAATGAAACAGTAAACGCAAATGTAAAGAGATAAAGGAGAGAAAAACAAACACAATTTTTATCCTGGTTCGGCCTCAATGCCTACATCCAGTCACCCTTCCAATCAACCATTGATTGAAGGATATTTCACTATAATGATTAGAGAATTACACCAGAGGTTTTACCATGAATACACCCTCACAAAGTAAACACCTTTCCCACTCAAACAATCAAATATAGAAACATCAACACTGATGCACAAATTTATGATCACCAAAATATGATGTCACAAACTTGTTGAACAATCGGCAAGTATGACCGAATCATTTCAAGTAATAAACTCGGTAAGACCAAGTATCGTTCTCCCAAAGGACTCACGGCCTAGTTTAGTTATGTGATTCTTTGATTAGCTAAGACTTAAGAACAAAATAATTGAATTTTATAATGCAAAAGACGAAAATAAACATGTATGCATGAGGTTTTGATCAATGGCAAAAGCAAAAGACAAGCACTTTCAATGAAATATATATATGAATATGTTGTTGGGGGTCAATTTCATCTTATCCACTCTCATATATTTTAGGAATTCAACATTCAAGTCATCATTGTTAATGCCACTCTCTAAATTACCTTGTCAAGAAGGCCTATCCCCAATTACGAGTTCATACAATTCCTAGCATTCCTAGTAATTAGTTCTATTAGCACAGGAGCTTAACGACAACCAATATATTATTGGGAGTAATTCCCTGGATCTAGACTTCCCCACACGTTCCCGTATCGACAAAATCAATAATCATGCATTGAATGAGTTAAACAAAGCAAGCCTTGAGCAAAGAGGAAAAACCCTAACTAATGATGGAAGAAAGCATAAGTCTTAGATTAAGATGCAAGCACAAATTCCATATATGAGAGCTTCAAAAGATTACATTGATTCCCCAACAAACATTCAAGGTTTAGTTCACCATATTCATGGTGAACCTAGATGAACAATAATGAAAGAATGAAAGATAAAACCCTAGAAAGGTGAAGAGGTAGCCTGAGCATCCAAGATCCTCCTTCAAAGGTGTGGAAGAGAGAGTGTTTGCTTCGTTTCTGCCAAAGATACAAACCCTAGGACGTCCTAAAGCTTATATACTATTCCAAAAATACAGAAAAATTAGGCCCATGCCCATAAAAGTGCCAAATAACAAGTCCAAGCCCATTTAGAATGGCGCTCAGCGGTATTTTACCGCTCAGCGGTACTAGTGGTTGATCCATTTTGCCCCCCAGCTGCTGTTTTGCCCCTCAGCGACGATTTCGGCACCTGAAAACTGCCGCTCAGCGCCAAATTTCCGCTCAGCGCCACTCGGTCACATTTTTTTCTGCATTCTGGTTGACTGGTTGACTTTTCTGGTTGACTGGTTGACTTTTCTGGTTGACTGGTTGACTTTTCTGATTTCTGGTTTACTTTTCAGCACTCCAATCATTCCGTACTTCAATTCTTCTTTCAAATCATTCAATTAGCTTACAAAATAAAGGGAATCTTGCACAAAACCATTAAATTCACTTTCAACTCTCTTATTCACAAAACTAAAGCAAAAATATAAGTTCAAGCTAGTTTCTAAGTCTTAAAGGTTGCTTTTGGTATCAATTTTAAGCATAAAAATAACTGTTTTTCAACCGTTATCACTATAATGATTGGAGAATTACACTAGAGGTTTTACCATGAATACACCCTCACAAAGTAAACACCTTTCCCACTCAAACAATCAAATATAGAAACAACAACACCTATAAACACAACACCCCACGGTCTTGTTGCATAAACCCTTTGAGAATCCCCTCTCAAAGTCAAGAGCACATCACTCTTCTTCCTAGCGCGCACGTCTAGGTAAACAACAAGTCAAAGATTACAAATCTTCTCTCCTGATCAATACAGATGCATCTACAGCCATGCCAATGTGTTCAACCAATGTAGTCCACAAAGATGTCTCACAAAAATTCTTCAAGATTCTTCAACCTCTCGCGTTCTTGTTTCTTGGAGCATATTGAGTAATCTGTAAACTTTCTAATATAAAAACAATCAAGTATGAAAGTTTAAGAATGATCAAAAGTTACAAAAACATAACCAATGCGTCAATTTATAGCTACTGTCATATCAAACACAAAATAATCGATTAGATTAGTAGTGTAATCGGTTACATAAAAACTGTTGTAATAGTATTACAACTAACTCAACTTCTTAATTGAATGTACAATTAATGTAATCGATTTGCATTAAATGTTGGTCAAACATATTTAAAAATATGAATGTTATAACAATTATGACAAGCATGAAATCAGTTTTCAAAGCATAACAGACTTAATTGAATACACAACACATGTAATCATTAAGCTTAACACTTAAACATATTTTGAAAACTTTCTCTTCCCAAAAAAACTCATGACAGCACATTTGAAAAAGATATTTGCAAACACACGAGTTTTAATAGATTTAGCAACTAATGTAATGGATTAAAACTAGTTGTTTTGACATAGTTCAAAACATAAGTTGTCTGATGACCTTAATTGATTACTACAACACTCTAATCAATTATGTCATGCATATATGATTTTGTGCTTGTGGTTTTCAATACACATAAACATACAGTGTACATACACAAATATTACCACATCATATACACAATCGTATGCCTAAACCACATAGTATGTCCAACATATGCATTTGTCACAGTATATGCGTATATCAAAGTAAGCATGTACAAATTCACATATGTATAACACAACACATAAATAATTTTTTGTTGTGGCATTACAACATTCATGTGTTGTTGCTATTAATGTGTTGTCATCATCAAAAACATCATAATAGGTTTCAAACAAACAAAGACTTAAGCAATAGTGAAAATGACTCAAAGAAGTACGAATGCACTAAACTAAGCTAGAATTTGAAAGCTTAACATGACCAAACTCAGAATGGACCAGTCAAAGAGAATTATCACGATGAAAAGCTTGGATTAAAACTAAAACAGTGATATGCTATTAATTTTGACCAACCAAGCTATGCAAATTGCATTTCGTTGTTTGTAATGGTCTGCTACACTTTTAGCAACATTCAATAACATCAACAAAGTTTGTATAAAGCTCTAGAATCAAAGGAATTTAATTGGAAAACAGATTCATGAGTTGAAATAGAATCAAAATTCAGCAGCAGAGTTCAACACAAAATTAAAATCAGAATTGATTTCTAGTGCTTCAACTTGTATCACCAAGGCTAGAACAAGTTCTCATTGCCTTAATTTGTTGATACATGGCTTATCCAGCACTCTGAACTCATTCAAACGAAATAAACACAGCAGAAACGAATTAACTAGAACAAGACAGAGTTTAAATATGCATCAGAGTTCACATGACCATGACAATATCGAATTGGAGAAATAAATGAAAATGACTTAAACACAAAACATGCATCGTTTAAAATGAAGAATAAACATGAACACATATAAAGAACAAGTGAATTGTGATTGCAAGCACAAATTAAACACAATATCAGAAACAAAACTGAACCAGTGGACTAGAAATAGGACAAAAAAGAGAAATAACAAGAAATAGTGGCTTAGCTCTTGAAGGAAGGTGATGCGGCTGTCGCAGCCCATCAAATTTGATGTGCATTAAAGAATGCAGTATAGTGCTAGGAAGTGACTCCTAGGTCGTCTCTCAAGGACCAAATGTGATTCGAGACTTAGGTCAAACCGTAGTGGGGGGTTTTGAAAATGTTTTTGCGCTTAGAAATGAACTAAATTAAAACTGGAAATTAAACAACCGAACATAATTGAAAGCATTGAAGTGAATGAAAATAGTAAACCGAACAGTCCTAAACCGAACATTGCACACCAGCGAGATAATTAAATTTGGCGTGAAAACTAAATGCGTGACCCACTTGAAATTGCTAAATCATAAATCGCATAAGTTGGACATGAAATTGCTAAATGAAAATGAAATTGCTAAATTAGAAAAAGTATCATTGCAGCGGGAATAAAAAGAAAAATGCAACATTCAAGATAATAATTGGAAGACAATGTGTCAGCAATTTAATCACATGCAGTGGGATAAGAAAATGCAACTCTTTAGCTAATGAGTAAAATGTAATGTGGCTGTAAAGCACCGTGTGTACCCCTCTGGACGTGACCCCCGTATGCCCTCCTCCAAAAGTAAAGCATCATGTTTTTTTCCTGAAAATGAATTAGTGGTTCCCATGTGCCATGAATCACCGCTTCTCATAATTAAATCAGCACTTCACTTTTATTCGTGAGGTTGGCGGATCCCCTTGCGCGTACTGCTGCTGGACTCCAAATAAAATCAACTTCTACTTTCTAAAAGCAAAAACCAAATTCTCCATAAATTGAATCAGCTCCTTCTCTCCAAAGATGTGACAAAACTGAGAACACGCAACAAACTGTTTGTGCACTACACGACCTAAAACGTAGGCCAAAAAACGCCGCCCAAGAACACGCAACAAACTACACCAAAACGATTTTTAATCGGTCCAAATGAAAGATATTTCACCACTGAACAATTTAATCGGAATAAAAGTAAGATTGAATGGTCCAAAACATATAAAAACCAACCTGGAAATGCAAGGCACAGAAGGAAAACGCAAGGAAGATGATAAACAGCCTAACTCCTCGCAGGTTCGCGTTTTGGTATATATGTCCATCTTTTAACCGTCTTTTAAACGTCCGTTAGAGGGGGTCGGACGTCTATAATATTATAGACGTCCAGCCCCCTCTAGAATGGACGTTTAAAAGGCTGACAGATTTGATTGCGTTCAGCCTTTTAAACGTCCATTCTGGAGGGGGCCGGACGTCTACAATATTATAGACGTCCGGGCCCCTCTAACGGACGTTTAAAAGGCTGAAGCAATCAACTCTTCAACTACCCTGTCAGCCTGTTAGACGTCCTTTCTGGAGCGGGGCTGATAACAAATTTATGAACACCGAAAAACGGTGCCACAAACTTGTTTAACAATCGGCAAGTGTGACCGAATCGTATCAAGTAATAAAACAAGGTAAGACCAAGTATCGTTTTCCCAAAGGACTCACGGCCTAGTTTAGCTATATGATTTGTTGATTATTTAAGACTTAAGAACAAATTGATTGTAGGTTTAAATGCAAAAGACAGTAATTAAATATGTATGCATGAATTTGATCAATGGAGAAAAACAGAATACAAACACTTCAATGAATTAGATGGATGAGTATGTTGTTGGGGTTATCAATTTCATCTTATCCACTCTCATATACTTTAGGAATTCATCATTCTTTTCATCAATGCTAATGTCACTCTCTAAATCACCTTGCAAGAAGGCCTATCCTTAATTATGAGTTCATACAATTCCTAGCATTCCTAGTAATTAGTTCTTAAGTGTAGGAGCTTAACGGCAACCAATATGCTATTGGGAGAAATTCCCCGGATCTAGATTTCCCCGTACGTTCCCATATCGACAAAATCAATAATCATGGCAATGAATGAGTTAAACAAAGCAAGCTTTAAGCAAAGAGGAAAAACCCTAACTAATGATGAAAGAAAGCATAAGTCTTAAAAATAAGATGTTAAAACAAATTCCATATATGAGAGTTTCACAAGACTACATTCATTCCCCAACAACAATACAAGGTTTAGTTCACCATATTCATGGTGAAACTAGATGAACAATAATGAAAGAATGAAAGATAGAACCCTAGAAAGATGAGGAGGTAGCCTGAGCATCCAAGATCTTCCTTTAAGGGGTGGAAAAGAGAGTGTTTGCTTCGTCTCTGCCAAAGATACAAACCCTAGGACGTCTGATAACAGTTGAAAAACTGTTATTTTCATACTTAAAATTGATACTAAAAGCAACCTTTATACTTAGAAACTAGCTTGAAATCATGCTTTTCTTCATATTTTTAGAAATAAGAGAGCTGGACAGGTTTATGCTTGATTTCAGTGTTTTTGTGCAGGTTTTAAGGTGAATTTGGTGAAAGAAGTGAAAAAGGAGAGAGATGAAATCAGAAAAGACATCAAAAAGTGCAAAAGGAGAAGCCGAAGTCACCGCTCAGCGGCAGTTTACCGCTGAGCGGCACTCAGGCACTCACGGGAGATCCGCTGAGGGGCAAAATGGCTGCTGAGGGGAGAAAGCAAGACACGCACTTACCGCTGAGCGGTATTTTACCGCTGAGCGGCACTTTAATGGGCTTGGACCTAATTTTTTGTAATTTACGAATGGTATTTAAGTTTTAGGGTTTCCTAGGGTTAGGTATCTTTGGCTGGAACGAAGTAAACACTCTCTCTTCCACCCCTTTGAAGGAGGATCTTGGATGTTGAGGCTTCCTCTTCACCTTTTTAGGGTTTATTCTTTCATTCTTTCAATGTAATTCATCTAGGTTCACCATGAATATGGTGAACTAAACTCTGTATGTTTGTTGGGGAATCAATGTAATCTTGTGAAACTCTCATATCTGGAATCTATTTTTACATCTTTTAATTAAGACTTATGCTTTCTTTCATCATTAGTTAGGGTTTTTCCTCTTTGTTTAATGCTTGCATTGTTTAACTGATTCGATGCATGATTATTGGTTTTGTCGATACGGGCGCGTACGGGGAAGTCTAGATCCGGGGAATTTCTCCCAATATGATATTGGTTGTCGTTAAGCTCCTGCACTTATGAACTGATCATTAGGAATGCTAGGAATTGTATGAACTCGTGATTAGGGAGAAGCCTTCTTGAAAGGTACTTTAGAGAGTGGCATTAACAATGATGATTTGAATGTTGAATTCCTAAAATATATGAGAGTGGATAAGATGAAATTGACCCCCAACAACATATTCATACATAAATTTCATTGAAAGTGTTTATCTTTTGCTTTTTGCCATTGATCAAAACTTCATGCATACATATTTAATTTTCGTCTTTTGCATAAAAAATCCAAATATTTCGTCTTTAAGTCTTAGCTAATCAAGAAACCACACAACTAAACTAGGCTGTGAGTCCTTTGGGAAGAACGATACTTGGTCTTACCAAGTTTATTACTTGAACGATTCGGTCATACTTGCCGATTGAAAAACAAGTTTGTCACATCATATTTTGGTGTTCATAAATTTGTCCATCAAGTTTTTGGCGCCGTTGTTGGGGACTCTGGTTTAACTGGTTAATTTGTGTGATTATTGATTATCTTTGACTTTAATTTTGAATTTCTGGTTTTATTTTTTTGTTTTTATTTTTTCTGTTTTTATTTTATTTTATTTTATTTTATTTTATTAGATTTTATTTTATTTTATTTTATTTTGTTTTCTGTTTTTATTTTTTTTTCGTTTTCTGTTTTCATTTTTCTTTCTTATTTCTGTTTTCATTTTTCTATTTTATGTTTTTATCTTCTATCTTACTATCTTTTATCTTCTTATCATTTATTCTTTGTATCTTCTCTATCTTTTTGTGCTACCAAATATTTTCTAGAGTTTTGTGCCTAATATCTGCAGAATGCAATTTGGTCAAGAATTTAACTATATGGGCACTCAATTCTACCAAAGTAATCTCAACCACTGGTGGGAACCTCGCTCAAGCATGGATCAAAGCCAATTTTGGCAAGCTGCTAGACAGTTTGAGAACCAACTACAACAACAATGGCAGCAACAACCCTTTCTATCAGGAAGTTTGGATAGGTTGGAGGACACCCTTCAACGATTTTTGAAAAATTCCGACTCTACTCAGAAAAGCATTGAAGAATCATGTAAAAGAATGGAGATGCAACTTCGTTACATCAATCAGAGATTGAATGATGATGTTAATGCTGAAGTTAACCTTAAGGAGGAAAGGCAAGTCATTATCACTGAAAGTGACAAGATTCTTGATGAGGAAAAATTAGAGGGAGATGAGGAAAGGGTAGAGAGAAAAGAGAAAGAAGAGTTGAGTGAGAAAGATAAAGATGAAGAAAAAGAAAAAGAAGTGGTTGAGAGAGAAGAGAGAAAGAAAATTTGTGTGAAAATAAAGAAGTTGAGGAGAAAAAGAGAAGGGAAGAAAAAAATAAAAGAAAAGAAAAAGAGAAAATTTGGGGAGAGAAAGCGTAAGAAAAAGAAGATGAGAGGAAAGAAGAAGAAATCATATGAAAAATCACATCCTCATCTAAAGAAGAATCATAGGAAGGGAAAGAAATTCAAGTGCTTTATGGAAATCTTCAAGAAATTGGAGATTAAAGTTCCTATGATTGAGACATTGCAACAGGTTCCTGGTTTGATCAAATTTCTGAAGAAGTTCAGTAGAAAGAAGAAAAAGAAGAAGGAACTTGAACTTTACTGGGTCAAGCTAATGACGTTAAAAGAGCGCTTGCTGGGAGGCAACCTAGTGGATTTAAAGACTTTTGATTTGTTTTTTTGTAATTTTTAATTTGTGAACATTATTTTTGTAATTATTTTGTTGGAGATAGCATCTACTGAAGGATGCTAGGTGGTTAAGTATCTACTGAAGGATACTATGTTTGTAACACCTACTGATGGGTGTTGGTAAGAAAATTTTGCACCTACTGATGGGTGTTGGTGGATTTTGGGTCAGGCTCGTGACGTTAAACAAGCGCTACCTGGGAGGCAACCCAGTTGATTGAATCTTTCTGTTTGCTTATTTTAGTTAGGGTTTGCATAAGCATTTTAAACATTGAATAGCAGGGAACCAATGAGAGGCATGTATGGGAGGCACGTAGGTTAAGAAAAAAAGGAGAAGAGCACATCACGAAAGTGCCGCTGAGCGGTACTCTCGCAGAATGGGCTTTAGTTCCCCTTAGCGGGACCCGAGCCCATTAGGGTATTTTTAAACCCTAAGCTGCGCACTTGCTCACACTTTCAGATTTTTCTCTGCACAAACACCCTCACATACCTTCTCCAAGGTTTTCCACATCTTTTCACTCTTACCTCTTAAGAAAATTTCTCTTCCACTCACTTTTTCACTAGTGTTTCATTCAAGTTTGGGGTTGGAAGAGAGCATTCTAGCTTGGAAGCATTCTTATTGCATATAGTATCTCCACCCAAGTAAGTAAAATGCATTTTGTTCATTCTAGGGTTCTTGAATTTGAATATGATGAATATTTAGGGGTTTTGATTTCTATGCATGATTTGATGATATATTTGATGTTTGAACCGATTAAACTGCATGATTATGAACTGGAAAACTAAAAATTGCATTTGGGTGGAGTTAGGACAGCTTTAGAACAAGATTTTCAAAAATCTGCAGAGTTACCGCTGAGGGGTAAATTGCCGCTGAGCGGCACTCTGCCAGATTTGGTTTTTCTGAATTTTTGCGTGTTGGAATGTGGCACTGGTGGCGCTGAGGGGAAATTTTGGCCCTCAGTGGTGGTTTAGCTTCGAAAGGAGTTGTGTTCTGTGTTTTATTGATGATTAACATCATGTTCTGTGGTTTTGTATTTGTGTTTTGAATGTAGGAATGACATCCTCTTCAGGAAAAAGATTGAAAACCATGGCAACCAAGAGAAAGGAAAAGGAACCAGAGCAACCCCAATCTAGCAGGTTCCTCTCTAGGAAACATGAGAAGCACTTTAGGGTGGTTCAGGACATGAGACTTCTGATGGAGAGAAAGGTTGGAATGATACCTAACTTTGCTCCTCAATTTGGAGAGCAAGTGTTAGGGAATGATTGGGGAAAGCTAGCCACTTATCCTGCACCTGCCAACATAGCTGTGGTAAAGGAATTTTACACCAATGCAAAGAAGATTGGTGATTATCCATCTGAGAATTATTTGGGCTATGTCAGAGGCCATGCTATCAGGTATGATCCTGATTCTATTAATAACTTCCTAGACACTGTATGGGCTGGTGAGCAGTGCCAGTTTGCTCTTTGCATGGAGGAAGGTGCTGATTATGAGGATGTGGAGAGAGTATTGTGTATACCTGGAGGACACTTCCAAAGGAATAGATCTGGCTCAGTGGTTAACATTAGGAGGACGGATTTGACTCCTCTTGCAAAGTATTGGATGGCGTTTTCTCATGCCAACATTCAGCCATGTTCACATGTGTCAGATATTACTCTCAGCAGGGCACTATTCATCTACTGTGCTATCAGAAATTTAAATGTTAATATTGGGCAGGTGATAGCTGATGAAATTAGTGTATGTGCTAACACCTCAAACAACAAAGCACCACTAGGACATCCTTCTTTGATCACTCACCTTTGCAAGCTAGCTGGGGTGGACACTTCTGTTCCACCATTTGAGAGGCCAAGAAAGGCTATTGATGAGGCCTATTACAGACAGTACTGTGGAGGTGAGGATGCAGCTCAGCCAGTTTCACCACGCCGGGCTCGTAGAGAGAGAGGGCCAGCACAGAGCCAGACATCTGCTGATACACATGAAGCAGAACCATTCCAGATGAGGGACATGTATATGTCTCTTATAGGTGCTTAGTTGCAGTCCATTCACAGAGGGCAGGTGGCCACTGCTGAGATGATTGTTGGGATGTATGATACACCTCCAGCCCACAGGTGGACTATGGATGAATTCCATATTGTGGTAGCTTGGCCAGAAGAACCAGTGCATGGAGGAGGAGCTGGAGCAGCTGAAGCTTCAGCTAGAGAGATGGAAGAAGATGAAGCTGATGATGATGATGCATTTGAAGATGATGAAGATGAGGAGGAAGAGGAAGATACAGAGGATAGCTCAAACTAATGAGGAGCTGAGATAGCATTTACTGATAAATGCTATCATATGATTATGCTTTTGTGGTTTAAGTCTTCTGAACTTATTTGTTTTTGTTTTTAGATTAGGGTTTTATGTACTCTATTGAACACCTGTTTTGTTATGATGGTTTGCTATTAACTGTAGTTGTGTGATAAGTAATGCTGAATGATGCTTATGATTAATTGATGTTGAGATGATGTGCACATTAAAATGCTTATACAGGTGATTCACAAGCTTTGTGAACAAATGCAGGATATCATGATTGTGATTGTGAAATTAAGCAGGATGTGTATGTCAAATGTGAATGAGCTTATATGTGAGGTTTTGAGCTCCAGAGTTGTTATTGTTAAATGCTATTACTCTGAAAGCATGAATGACTTTGCCCAGGTTTTCTATGATTGAATCAATTGCTTGTTTTGCATCATATGATCAAGGTCGTTTGTTGGAAACCTTTTTATTGGCCAAATTCGTAAAATTAGCCCACTAAAAGAGAACACTTTGTGTTCAATCCTTTTGAACCCTTAGCCTTGAACATACACTGAAACCTTTGATTGAAAAATCTTTACCTTGAGTTAAGTAGAAGATCTTGTGCGGTATTGTTAAATGTTCAAGTTTGGGGTTGTTGGGAAAACAGGAAAAGCATTGAGCTAAGAGCTAAAAAGTAAGAATATGCAAAGAAAAAGAAAAGAAAAGAAAAAGAAGCAAAGCTCAATGCAAAGGCAAAAGAAAGTTGGGAATGAATAAGATGATTGTGTTGTTATGATTCTCTTAACTCAAGGATTTTGTGATCCAGAAAAACCAATTTTCTTGTTAGCCCAGCCACATTATAAGCCATTGAAAAGTCCTTGTGATGATGCATGCTTGTGAATGTTTTTGATTGTGGTAAAATGAAAGGCAAAGTTGATTCAGGTGACATTGTGATAGCAGAGTGAATGAGTGATTACCTTTTATACACTTGTGTGTTGAGTGAAATACTTTACCTAGTGAGGAAATATTCCATTAGCACATGAACATCCATGCTTAATTGATTGGTCATTCATGAAAAAGAGCATTTGTTGGGTATTAACTGATTTTGTGAAACACTAATGCATGTGCACATCTTGATTGAAATCTTGATCATAAGTTTGATTGATGTTTTTACTTATCTTGAAAAGAAGATTTTTGAATGAAGTGAACCATCATATGAATTGGTTTAAAGATGGAGTTACATCTTGTTTGCTTGAGGACAAGCAAAGTTCTAAGTTTGGGGTTATGATAACAGTTGAAAAACTGTTATTTTCATACTTAAAATTGATACTAAAAGCAACCTTTATACTTAGAAACTAGCTTGAAATCATGCTTTTCTTCATATTTTTAGAAATAAGAGAGCTGGACAGGTTTATGCTTGATTTCAGTGTTTTTGTGCAGGTTTTAAGGTGAATTTGGTGAAAGAAGTGAAGAAGGAGAGAGATGAAATCAGAAAAGACATCAAAAAGTGCAAAAGGAGAAGCCGAAGTCACCGCTCAGCGGCAGTTTACCGCTGAGCGGCACTCAGGCACTCACGGGAGATCCGCTGAGGGGAAAAATGGCCGCTGAGGGGAGAAAGCAAGACACGCACTTACCGCTGAGCGGCACTTTAATGGGCTTGGACCTAATTTTTTGTAATTTACGAATGGTATTTAAGTTTTAGGGTTTCCTAGGGTTAGGTATCTTTGGCTGGAACGAAGTAAACACTCTCTCTTCCACCCCTTTGAAGGAGGATCTTGGATGCTGAGGCTTCCTCTTCACCTTTTTAGGGTTTATTCTTTCATTCTTTCATTGTAATTCATCTAGGTTCACCATGAATATGGTGAACTAAACTCTGTATGTTTGTTGGGGAATCAATGTAATCTTGTGAAACTCTCATATATGGAATCTGTTTTTACATCTTTTAATTAAGACTTATGCTTTCTTTCATCATTAGTTAGGGTTTTTCCTCCTTGTTTAATGCTTGCATTGTTTAACTGATTCGATGCATGATTATTGGTTTTGTCGATACGGGCGCGTACGGGGAAGTCTAGATCCGGGGAATTTCTCCCAATATGATATTGGTTGTCGTTAAGCTCCTGCACTTATGAACTGATCATTAGGAATGCTAGGAATTGTATGAACTCGTGATTAGGGAGAAGCCTTCTTGAAAGCTACTTTAGAGAGTGGCATTAACAATGATGATTTGAATGTTGAATTCCTAAAATATATGAGAGTGGATAAGATGAAATTGACCCCCAACAACATATTCATACATAAATTTCATTGAAAGTGTTTATCTTTTGCTTTTTGCCATTGATCAAAACTTCATGCATACATATTTAATTTTCGTCTTTTGCATAAAAAATCCAAATATTTCGTCTTTAAGTCTTAGCTAATCAAGAAACCACACAACTAAACTAGGCCGTGAGTCCTTTGGGAAGAACGATACTTGGTCTTACCAAGTTTATTACTTGAACGATTCGGTCATACTTGCCGATTGAAAAACAAGTTTGTCACATCATATTTTGGTGTTCATAAATTTGTCCATCAACGTCCTAAAGCTTATATACTATTCTAAAATATACAGAAAATTAGGCCCAAGCCCAAAATAAGGCCGCTCAGCGGTAAGTGCGTGAGTTGATTCTTCCCCCTCAACGGCATTTTCACCCCTCAGTAGATCCAACGTGAGCTCCTGAGT